>NW_017537301.1:1222510-1283612 GCF_001853355.1 Bactrocera latifrons
CTTAAACTTAAACTTAAACTTAAACTTAAACTTAAACTTAAACTTAAACTTAAACTTAAACTTAAACTTAAACTTAAACTTAAACTTAAACATAAACTTAAACTGAAACTTAAACTTAAACTTAAACTGAAATTTAAACTTAAACATAAACTTAAACTTAAACTTAAAAAACGTAAACTTAAACTTAAACTTAAACTGAAATTTAAACTTAAACTTAAACTTAAACTTAAAAAACTTAAACTTAAAGCGAAAATTATAGGCAAAATTAAGATTCAGATTAAATTAAAATTAAAACAGCAACGAAAATTAAAATAAAATTTAACTTAACGAATTTTACCATTAAACTTAAAATTAAAATTAAAATTAAACTTGAAATCAAAATTAAAGTTAAATTTAAAATGAAAATTAAAATTAATATTAAATTTAAAACTAAAACTAATATTAAAATTAAAACTAAAACTGAAACTAAAATTATATTAAAATTAAATTAGAGTTATTTAAAATTAAAATTTAAAAACTATAATCGTTAAGTGTAACTTTTTTATACATAAGTATAATATTTATTAATTACCATATCTACCAATTCAATCCTTTTTTAATTTTTATGCGTCCAGTAAGTGAAATATATACATAATCCAATATAAAAAATCGTTCAGGTAAATATTTCCAACAATTTTTACATTGAACTTTACTGGATTACAAATTTTACCCGTTCAAATGATTTTCATTGCTTGGATTAGAAGTGCTCACTCCACCCGAAAAACCGTTTGTTGGTTTGCATCAGCGAATTTGAATGGAATTCATAGCAAAAACCACATCCGCAATCGCTTGTAATTAAAATCAATTTTATTACTATCTATATACCATATACTATACATACGCATACGCACACAATTGCTTCTAGTTGGCAATATGTGTCAAAGAGTGGGATTGTATGCTAGTTGATTGCATGGATATCAAAATTTATTAGGCGTTGTGAAATTGAACCAAATAAACAATTTAGAAAAATTGCCTTCGACCGTAGGCTAAATAAAATATTGCAAATTTTATTGGAATATTTGAAAACCAGAAATATAAGCAACAACAAATTTGAGAATCACTAGTAAATGCTGGGAATAGTTAAAACTGCCTAATGAAAACTTTCTCGTTGGTAATAATATGGTTGCCGTCCTTAGTACTTAAAGTATTACTAAGTACTAAAAAAAACAGCTTCCAAAAAATTTTAAAAAATTTGCGTTGTAAACTTAGGAAATATTTTAAGGCTAGAGGGAAAAAATACTTCGAAATTCACAGTTGATTCTGAGTGGTATATAAACGCTGGTGTTGCAACAGTCCAAAACGATCTGTACAACCATGATATTAAGATAATGATTCCATAAAACCATAGTTTGTAAAATAATATAAGTGTATAAGAGCAATCGGATGACGCCATAAGGTATTAGAAAGAAAAGGTTTCATATCAAAACGACTTTTTGAACAGCTTGTGGACTTCTTGATTCAATAAGGCTTGAAAACACGACAAAGAATCGCTGCCAAATCGAAGAAAAATCTGTCAATATCTGAAGCGTTTGGGTATTGGTTATAAAAAGTGGGTCACTCACCACAACGTCAAACGTCGTAGTCGATTCGTGGCAAACCAACCGAAACGTAGCAAAGCCAGTATTGACGGCCAAAAAAGGTCTTGCTATGTGTTTGGTGGAATCATCCATGAGTTGCTCTTCTACGATCAAATTCTTACTTCGAACATGTACTGTCAATAATTGGACCAGGAAGCAATCGCTCAGGCTGTGCCAGATCACGCACATCAATAGTGACTTAAAAGAAGCTCCGGAGCATTAGTTAGAAGGGTCTTATGCATTCATCTTATAGTTCGGACTTGGCATCAAGCGACTGCTACATGTACTTGTCTATGGCGAATAATTTTGCTGATAAAAAATTGTGAAAATCTACTCCACCAGTTTTTTGCAATGCGGACGAAGGTTTCTATGAGAGCGACGTTATGAAATTATCTTCAAAATCTCTTAGCTGCTTAGAGGCTCTCAATTTGACTCGTAAGATATTTTAACCAAAGAATAACGATCATTCAGGAAAATTTAGCACCCACGTTCACAAGCAAACTTATAGTCAAGGAAAATCTGGACACAAAAAGAGTATATTCCGTAGTTCTTAAACTTTCACTGCAAAAATAAACAAAGCAGAAATATATAACACATAAACAGTTACAAACAGCATATGAAAAAGTTTGTAACGCCCTGACGGCGACAATCACACGCACAGCTGCGCACATTTACATAAGCGCTGCGGCCCTTACAGATGGACAAAAATTAATATGCAAATTATGGTCAAGAGAATTTATATCAATTTTATGGCCTCAAAAAAGACATTAGGACACATTAGCACTTAGGCAAATACACACACACACACACATCTATATATGTGAACTGACCGGTGACGTCCACGAACGTGTCTGGCGTGGCGGCAACATATATTGTACCTTGGCAACAGCACCTGGCGGTCTGCAACTACTGCTAGCTATTGTATGCCTCGAGTGGGCATGTCGTCTGGTTTTCTGGCGCTTTGGACAGGGTGCGACATCAGCAGCTGCGACTAAATCAACAGTTGCAACCGTTATGCCCCTGCAGCACGGGCATTCGAAATATGTTAATTTGCAGTTACTCGGAGGAGACTGCCGTTGATTGCTTAATTTAAGTGAATCTGTGTTTGTATGCGTATCTAGATGAGTTTCTAAGTATGTGCAGGATTTGTAGGTATGTTTTGTAGTGTGTGTGTATGTGTATGTGTGCTCAGTGAATTTTTATTATTAACATAAGAGCAGCTTAAAATTCAATTAGTGAACATAATTAAAAAAGAGTCGTATTTGAAATGCATGAGAAGAAGTCAAAAAAAATGCCAACGAACACATACAAGCGCAAAATACATATACAATGACACCTGATGCGCACATCTTTGTCCATGTTTAATGGTGTTTAGAGTTATATTAGGGTGTACGTTATTACCCAAGACACACTCTGAAATTTTATGTTCTGCCGTAAAATTAAGTCGTTCAAATTAAAAAAACAATTTGGTTTCGTTTAAAACGTTAGGTTAAGTTATGTTAGCTAAGATGGCTAACTTTTCAACATGGCGGTTGGTCACAATAAGACTGTTATGTATAGTCTTTGTTGTATCCAAACGAAAAAAATGGATCAGAGTTATCGGCAAAAAGATCCGGAACCTTCTACAGATGTACTATTTTCCCTGGATGACTAAAAGTATGAGATGACAGAGGCGTTTTGCTGTATTCTGAAAAAATCGGGACATTCGAGTAAGAAGTGTTGAATTGATTCTGTCTTATCTGAAACGGTTGATATATGGTAAGATATTTAACCTTACTGCATTAATCCCAATCGGAAAGTGTACAGTTGGAATTCCCACAGCCAACAGATGGTGGCCAAAGATCCCTTACAATTTACTCTGTTCCAGAAAGACTTTGCTACGGCACAGCTCGTAGTAGGTTACCAACGCTTGCTGAGCTAACCGTTCCCCCTCAGCAATTATTGAGAGCAAGTTCATTAGCCTTAGAGTTTCATGCAATAACGCTGTGACCACACTTCGAAGCTTAAAAGACGCCACAGCTGCAGAATTCCTATATTTTTTCCCTTCCTTCTTCTTCTATCAATTCAGCAATTTTCAAAACAACCCTAAATCATATTTTCTTTCCCATATATGTGCATAGCATGAAACTTTTTGATATTTCGCATTAAGCAAGTAAGTAGACAACTTTTAAAACGGAATATTTAAATAAAAAAACTTCGAGCTCTACAAAAAAGATTTTGTTAATTTTTTCCATAAAAGCATTTTTTTTTAAGTTATACGCATTTATATTCATATATCAGGTGTACTGAGCCTTCACACAAGTGCCTAATGAATTCTGTGTTGCCCATACGACATGGTGTACTATATGAATGATCAGTACATTACTTAAACCTATAACTTTTAAAGAATGTTTTCATGGATAAAATTGATAATTTAACTTGCAACTGCAACAAAAAAAAATTAACTTGGAAATAACGGACACCCTAACGTATACATATGGTACTTATGTATGTATGTATGTATGTAGAAGTATATTTGCATATATTTATTTAATTAGCTGTAAGCGCATAAAACAATAGCGAGATTTGCATTTCAAGCAGCTTAATTTAGAAGTTATTTTCTATTATTTAGCGACCGCAGCTACGCCATACAAATGACCACAGCGCAGCGACACATGCCACATGTTGAGTTGCCAATTGCAACAATCAAAATATTTCCATTAAGCGACGGGCATAGCAGCAATTTCGTACATTTAAAAGCAGCTAAACACATGTATGTGTGCCAGTGTGTGTATATGTGTGTATGCGCTTTCCGCTCATTTAGCAAACGAAAGCGTTCGGGTGCTGTGCGAACATTTTAACTGCGGTGATATTAAATAAAATATGAAATGGGCCAAACACACACACACACACACTTATATGTAGCTGTATACACACACACCCACAAAATCCTCTCACACACACCCCAGTCAACACACCTATGGCCCACACAACAATGTGTGCTTGTTCGATTTTGTTTATTCAAAATAAATGTATTTAATTTGGTATTGATTAATGTCACGTACACAATAAATATAATTGTTTTGTACTCATATTCGGATATGAATATTAAATAGCGTGATGCCACGGGCTAAGCAGGCGATTAAAAATGCATTAATGAAATTTTAAATGTCCGAATTTATTCCGGTGACACTTTTGTAATTAAATTGCGTAAAATTTCACACAAACCAACACACGAATACACACACACACAAATATATGCATAGGCAAATAACTGCTTATTATAACTATAAATTTATTGCATAGCAACAAAGCCGTTACATTTGTGTATGTGTGTGTGTGACGTTGTGTTGTTGTTTGAATAAACACCTTGATCCYCAAAAATGATGGTTTCGCAATTTCAATAAATAAATAGATGCTGCGATTAGCAAAACAAATTTGATCGGCAGATTCGGGCACTTTGCATATTCAATGACGCAGTAATGTGCAAAAATTAAGCAATAAATTATGCTAGATTATGGGTGGACACATTGTAGATGAGATACTGTGCACTTTTTGGGGCATACGACAAATAAATAATAATAATATTATATATCCAGCTATTTAATATAATGATTTCGCTTCCAGTGTGACATGAAATTTGATCAAATTTAACCGGACACTTCTTCTAAGCCTAAGTTTTCAGTGTCCTCGGCGAATTGGGGTAGACATTGACACATTCCGTATTCAAAACTTTACCCGAAAAGCGTTGAGTCGGTCTGCTTTATCTCGGTGGCTGATTTTTTAGCGTTGTTTATTTGAAAAAAAACGAGGCAAATTTTCGATGATTTCACGACAATCATTGAATGTTTTCATAAAGAAGACTCTCCAGGCAAACTCGTTGTACATTTTTTTCCATGTTAAAAATTTCATGGAAAATTGTTGACAACGTAAGCAAACAGCTGCACTAATTAACATATAAAGATCACAGAAATAGGAAAAAAGATCTGCTAATCTGGAAAATTTCTTAATTAAACAGTTTAAATGTATCAGTCCAAGTCAAATTTGGTCAGATAGTATGTTCTACTCACTTATGTCTAAGAACTATTTCAGCTCTACTTGTATCATAAGTTCAACTCTCTGCTGAGTTGAAGGACTAATTTTAAAAAGCTCTCACGATGATCTTACAGTCATTAAAGAAATTTAACATAAAAAACATCGAGAATTAGCATAGATATATGCTTGAATTAATAAAAAATTGAAAGTGTACGGAAGTTGATCCAAAATAAATATAACGTACCAAATAAGTATAGGCATACATTCATACAGTTGACTTCACGAACATTCATACATTCTGATCAGATGTCTTAAAAGAATATTTATTCCCACTACGAAGAGATTTTATGTTTTATGTACTCAGAGGCTCTTTTATGTTCATAAGAAATAGGTAACAAAACCAAATTTGTATGACCAGGATAGAAGATCATGAATATACTTATATCAACTATGAGATCCTTCTCTCTCTTTCTCACACCACTCTCGTTCCTGTGCGCGAGTTACAATTTCAAATTACAGCCATTAACTGGATAAAACTGCGATAATGTTGAACTGGGTAATGTGGAAATTACTTCTAAATTGTTATTTTAAGAGTACGATCTTCAAAGATATAACGGATGATCGAAGAAGTACTTTTTAATAGCCATTTTTGACAGATCTGGAAAAGTTCCAAAAGCATTCCACGTTTTCGAGCCGAATTTAGTTCAGCGATGATGGGGGATTATCAGGGATGAGGATTTCTGGCACAACGGGTATGTAAATAAGCAAAATTACAATATGTGGAAAGAAAAGCAACCTGAAAAGATTCAAGGGCTGCCATTTCACCCAAAAAAACAAAAATGATGCCAGTGAAAACGTAACCGTCAATAGCAACGGTTATCGGTTTCAACACGACAGCTCCACTTCCCACACGCAAGTCAATAGACTTGAGATAACACTTCGGTGAGAAAATAGTTTCAGATCTTAGGCTATTTTGATAGCACACCGTTAGTCTAAAGTCTTTGCGGATAATTCCGCTTCCTTGGAGAAACATCACGCCACGTCATTCGCCAGTAACCAGTTAAAATACTGGAACGACTCCTCGAAAATTGGATTCAATGGATCAAAATTGGACTCATGGATCATCCCAAAGAATGTTCTATAAAATAAGAATTAACAATCCTTATTAAATTTGAAGATTCTTTTTTAATCTTTAAAAAAGTGGAGAACCTCAAAATGGATCACTCTTTCATTTCAAATTACAGTCTTTAGCCGAATAAAATCTGGGTCAACTCTGGTATTGTCGAACCAACTAATATTTTCCTATTAGAGTGCTTTTTGCATCTAATGAAGCTAAAATGTCGCCAATGGTAGCAAGAACGAATGAACTGTAAAGCTAATAAATCAAGGATATGCCAAACAGAAAGAAATGGTGAGAAATCGCTGCAGATATTGCTATAACTTCAATGAAGTTGTGTTTAGATTATCTGATAATCATTTCATTACCGACTTACATTTCAAATTAATATCAGCGGCGCTCTATAATTACACAAAGTACAAAATTCAACTACACTCACATACGAAAATTCACTAATTTCCTGTTTTAAATAAAATTAATTGAATTTAGTTTCAAACTCGAATCAATCTATAATTAACCACAGGCTTTTGTGCCAACTGCCAACCGCCAACCGCCACCCGCCGGCGAGATAAGCCAGAACCATTCGGATGTGTGGCGTCTATTTATTTTTCATTTTCTAGCATTTATGTACGTCAATCAGCTGCACAAACTGGCGCAATAACGGTAAATATTAATAGAAAATTGTTTGAATTTCTGGTAACCGAAATCGATTGTTAACCGTGCAATTGAAAGCGCAATTAAAATGCCATATGAAATTTCGAAATTTCAACTGCCCGCCAAAATAAATGCACATACACATGTATATGTGTGTGTGTTGGAAATAGCGGCTCCAATAACAATGGCAGTTTGTGGAATAACCAACAAACGCTAAAGTTAATCAGCTGCAAAATGTGCGGCTATGCGACAGCGTCAAAAGTAGTTGTCATAAAACGGCCATAATTTCGCAGCATCAATTCAGCATGGCACAGGCAAAAGCACCAAGCAGATATCTGGCTATGTCATGCATATTTGGCGACAGTTTTTAGGAGCCCAGCTGTGTATGTCATTATATGCTCTGTATAGCTAGGTGGTCTAATATATTAATAAATAAATTAAATATTTCTTTTGATACAATTAATTACAGTGCAATGGTGTATTTTAAAATTTCTTATTAATTGATATTTAGCTTCGAATAATTGCTTTTCTGAACTTTTGTATTGTCAACATTTAAGAAAGTTGATACTTTCAGTTTTAATAATCTTATTTTATAGCGAAAAAAAAATCGAGATCCCGAAAATGTAATTTCAAAAACTGGAAAAATTCGGGATTCCGATAATTATATGTATGTATATGAAAAATGCCGAAACTTAAAATTTTCAAATTAATTGTAATAGTCAAAAAAAAAATTCGGGATGCAGATTTTGAAATATTTCGTACTAATTGATATTTAGCTAATTGCTTTTCTGAACATCTATTTTGAACATTTAAAAAATTTGATAGTCCCAGTTTAAATAATATTATTTTACAGTGAAAAAACTTTACGATCCCGAAATAATTTAAAAATTTAAAAATATATCGGGATCCCGAAAAATTAATTTCAAAATTCCGAATTTAAAATTTTTAATTAATACTAAACTGTGACAAGTTTTTCGCGTTTTTAAAAAGAGTCTTAAATATTATATTTGCATGTTTTCTAAAAATCTGTATTTTCAACCTAAAAATAATTAAATACTTCCAGTTGTCATAAAATGTTTTAACATCGAAAAAAATCGTGAAACAGAGCGTATTTCCAAAATGTAAAGAGTACAACTTTCATATCCAATTAAAATTTCAATACGTTTTTTAGGTTTTTTTATATTTTAAAAATTTCACTTGTTCACAGCGAAATTTCAGAAAATTCAATCAAATAATCCCGAAATTTTTAAGACTTCAGCTGAGAATTCTAAGAAAAAAATACATGGTTTGAAATATACCGGTAACATTGAAAACAAATCAATATACATATATAATTTTACAACTAAAATTTTCGGGATCCCGAAAGTGACATTTCAAAATCCCGAAATCAAAAATCATGCGATTTATTCGTACTCAACATATTACATTAAAATTAAAAAAAAAAACTTTAAAAAATTGTAAAGAGTATTTGGAGAATTGCACAATAAACTTTTAGGCGTACAGTTCTTACTTTTCACAAATCTCCAAGTACAGCTATTTTCTAACATTCATTGAAGACCTACTTTTGAAATGCACCACAACGGCCTTTAAAATTTAAAATGTTTTTACAAAATGTTAAAACGCCTAAATGTAGGCAATGCGTTATAATCTTAATATATAGTTCTGGCACATGTGTGCACTATTTATTAATAAATAATTAAATAATGCACATATTTATTAATAAATAATCGGACAGCTCATATAATGCCACCATGCCTTTCATGTACAAAAGTCTTCTATTTTCGATTTTGACAACTACACCACAGATCATCATTTGTGCAACAGTTCGAAGACAGTCACAAAAACGCCATGCTAAGCTGATTTGAGAATTTATTGTTATTGCGCTTGTATGCGATCGCTCGCAGGCAATAACGGTTGTTGTCGCGACCGTGTTGTACTCAATCAAATTCAAATCAAAACCGAAATTTACTGCAAATTTTAATGTGGCTTTTGACATGAGATATACTGCAAAGCGCGCGGCTGCCTACCGAGCGCAACAATGCTTTGCATAAACACGCACGCACACACTAACAAGAGCACACATCACTCAAATGTCATGGAAATCAAAATCGTGAAATGGCGAAATCGCAGCGCGCTAAATGGCGACATGGCAGGAGGCGTCCTTATTACATATTTGCTATGGGCTATTCCACAGCGCGCGCCAGTATATACATATATATAGGTATATGTGCCATTAATGGCCAAAAGTAATAATAGCAAAGAGACAATAACGGCAGCGCACGCAGACATACACACATGTCTACTGGAGTTAATGTGTTCGTGTGTGTAGTAACAAAATTCATTATCGAGCGGCTGTTGAGCGCGCGCGCCGTGACAAAGCAGCATATTAATGTTATGATTATTACGAGTGGCGCGCGACATGTGGCACCGTTTTTGCTGCTCCGCACACCATGCCACGTCCAACGTGTTTGCTTCTGACGCGTGAATATATGCCATTTGCAATCGCGTATATCGCCAACGCTTGGAGGTAGGCGCGCTATGTTTGTGCGCGCCTTCAACGGCAAGGCCTGAATTTAATATTAAATAAAATATTAAAATATACGAGTCTTTTGCATGGCAAGTGGAAATTTGCGTTCTGCTTTGCGCGCACAACCCCCCATCCACGCGCGCCACACTCTCCGCTGAGCTATTTGCACGCCGCTCCGCTTACTCAATTTTATTCCGTTTTTCGGCGTATCGATTTTGTTTTTCGCTTTGTTTTCGCCAAGCTGCACGCCCACGGCGCGCTGTGCCACTTCTACAATAACAAAGGCACGCGCAGCGCATGCAGCTTGTTCGGCGGAAGAACCAATGCGCCGCGTCGTTCGCGGAATCGCGCTTTTGGCAGCTTTTAGGCATGTGGCGTCGCGTATTTTTCAGCTCAGCGACGGCGGAAATACGATTCAATTTACGCGCATTACAAATCAATAAATTGTTATCGGATGTAATCGGATGTAAAGTAGGCCTAACGGGAAAATGTGCGCGCTGTGCGTGTGTTGGAAGAAAGCAGAAAGCGCAAATACATATACGTTGATGATAGTAGAAGCGTAAATTTCGGATTACTTATGCATACTTTTGTTAGTAACTGAATACGAAGCATATTGCTGAGATTTCATTGCGAATGTCGTCTTTGCAATTATAAAAAAAATTGCACCGTTTGTGGTTTTATACAGAGAGTGCTTTAATTAATGCGTTGGCTTTGATATTCATTTACCGGTGAGAGACGCAATGAAAGAATATTGTAGTTAAAATTAATTGTTTACAATATTTTTTTCGAAATAGGGTACATTTTCCTTCTGTGCCTGAAACTTCGGACTTACTACGCCTAAGAGTAGGCAACAATTTATTGTTATAAAAAAACTATAATTTTGTTCTTCAAATACTAAAATTGAAACACAAGCTATATGGCAGACTATATATCTTTCTAGAGTAGTATTTTCGTATATCTTCCAATTCTAAAGTCAAACTATGTTTGAAAAATCTTCCCTAACCAGATCATAGTTATGAAGATTGTTATTGTAAAAAAGCAATTGAATGGATTGGAAATGAACTCACGGCTACAGAATCGTAGATTTTGCAGAATTTTACTTTCACAAAGCATTCGAGAAGTCATTGAAAATTTGTTTCTGGCGAATCGTCAACCTCTGTTAATGACGGAAACATCGAAAAAGTTACAGAAAATACTTGAAAATTATATAATTGACGTCTAAGAAATAGCGGAGGATCTAAACATTTTTTATGAATCGACTTAAAACATTTTGGTGAGTTTTGGAAGTAGCAAAAGTAATGTTTGATATCAAACCCATCATTACAGTTGACAAGGTTTAGCGAATGGCAATTCAAAAATTAGCCGAAATCGAAAAAATCAAAATGAAGACTGGCCTGAAGATGGCCTTTAGATTTCAGCAGAAGTTAATAATAAGAGTTGAGAAAAATTAAAATGATTGTGTTAAAATAGCTGCAAATGTATTTGATCAAATGGTATGATATCTACAAGAACTTATCGAAAACTAAGTCAATATAATAAAAATAATATCTTTCAAACGTCCAAAGGTAGTGACATGATAACAATTACTATATTTTTCGAAATCAATATAATTTACCTGACTTAAGCCCCTTTGAACTATGTCACAGAGACTGTTCTCAACTTTACCTGGTGATGTTATGACAATATCATCGGCATACCCTTGACACCAAATCCCATTGCTTATGAGCAACTCAAGGGGCTAATCTACTACTAAGCTCCATAGAAGGGGGATAGAACTTCACTCTGTCGGTAGACAAATCAATATGAATGGATGAAATAGCAGCTCCAAGAGCTACTTTTCACATAGTTCTTTATCCCAAATGCGGCAATTTTGCTTGTTTACATACCCATTGAGCCAGAAATTTGCCTCAAAGCTGCACGAAAATTGGCTTCTTCGGAAGGTCGAGCTAGTTCAGTTCTTGTGCAAGCGGTATTTTGTATGCTTTCTATTTAAGATCTTGATGTAAATGCGCGAAGTCGTTCCATATGTCAGTTCGAGAATGGACTCTCCATGGTCTTCGTGTACAGTCTCAGCAACGATTGCTTTCCTACTTGTCAAAAGTATTTTTTGAGATATATAGTATGCCCCAAGACTTGCGAATTACCACTGAAGCTCACCCACTTCACTTACCCCGAAATATTATCTAATTGAATAACTTCAAGGCCACGCTTATATCAGCGTGAGACATAACAATACATGAAACTGATTCACTTCGGAGCTCACTTCCAGCCAATCTGTTAACGGAAACTCACGCGAATGGAAATAAAATAGACAATTTGGCAAATGCGACAAATTGGACAAAATCGCGAGTTTATTGGCTTCATCAACGCCTTTATGAGCAAATATACATACATATGTATATACATAAGTATGTGTCAGTGTGTGAGTATGGATTGGAAATTCACCAAGTGTCTTTCTTACTTTGTCGCAATTTTGATTTACATCGTCAGCAAACGTCGCTCGTATGACTATAGCTGCTTGTGAGGTGCGTGGCGTGGGTCGCCACTTCAGCATATGTGCAACTTGTTGCATTGTTACTTGCTATTCTTTTCATGATTGCTTATTCATATGCTAGCCTATGTCGCCATTGTTGCCAACACGTCGTCGGCGTCGTCGTCGTCGCCGTTTACTTGATTCATTTGTTTGCGACACTTTGTCAGCCTGTCAGAATGTCAAGCATGGAGCGAAGCGCGTGCCGCTTGTTGCGCCGCCACGCTGATGGTGGCAAATAGCACAAAAGCTAATGCTTGTCACATGTTAATACATGGCGTTTTTTATTAGATGATGATGATGATGATGCCGCAACAACAAAAGCTTTGATTCCGCGCGGCACAAAAGTACTGTTGATATGTATATATGATATGTATATATTTCTGCGGTACCTATGACTGATGCACGCATAGCGTTACACTACGGTCCGTCGCATTCGCAACCTTTTGTTGCATTCCAGTCGTTCGCCATGCATTTTTGCTTTACCCTTTCAAAGTTTTCCCCCACACACACCTTTGCACGCTGAGCGCTCCCCTTATGAAATTTATTATGCTCTTCATCATCATTCACTGTCGTCCGTCCATTAAAGAGCCTCTCGATTTTCATTTTCATATTTTTTCTGCATATTTCGCCTGCCTTGCGACTTCTATTTATATTATCTCACTTTGCGCTTTTGCGTCCGCTTTGTGCATATTCCACTTGTATTTCCGTTTATCATAAACGCGACATATTTTTCGCAACTACAGCATAAAATGAAATAATGATTGTCATTTAATACTTTTAACCTGGTCTCTGTGAACCCGGCTACATGAGTGCTTGCTGCGGCACCTTTATAACCCACAACCGCTGGCAGACGCTTTGAGGCAGCTGTGGCATAAATGGTGTATAACTGTATAAATGTCATATTGCATCTCATGTGAGGCCTATGTGTGAAAGGGTGAGTACCCTGTATGAGTATTCACATATGTGTATCCTTAAATATGTGTATCCTTATATATACTACACTCACACATACCCTCACATACCTACTCATATGAGTACTCATGTCCTTTGTAATAACCTATCACTTCGCAAGCGGCATTACATTACTAATGATGCTGCTCGGCTGTTGCTCCACACTGTTTTCTCTTTGTTTCGATGTTTCTTTTTTTGTTCTTTTTTTAGACTGAAATCAGTCTAGTTCTTGTTGTTTTACGGCACTGAAACTGTAGTTAATAAAAAAACTGACAAATATGGTAAACTGATGAATGCCTTGCAATTTTCCCCCGTCAATAAAAATGCGAAAATGTGAAAATGTGTCGAGCACTAGTCACACATACACTTACAAACACACATGCACACATGGATTGGAGTTAGAGTCCTTTTCTGCATTTCCAAGCATATTATTGTCTGTTTACACAGATTTTTTCTTATAATACACATTTTTTTTTCAATTTCTTTTGCACCAATAATCAAGCCAGCCGACATCATTAGTTGCTTTTGCCTTTGAAATGCTGCTTTCTTGAAATCGTATTAGATTTCATAGAGTCATTTGTATAAATATTTATAGCTTACATAAGTACTATCTATTACGGAACGAATTGAAAGCATTTCTGAGTATCATTTAATAAGTTAGTTTCTCATTAGAGCCAGTGGAAAGGCATTAAACTAAAAATAGTTAAAACTTAATGATGTTGGAGTTTATGGCATCACCATGGTAATAAAATTAATGTGGGCAACACGTTTACGAGGAACAGACTTGGAAAGTAAGTGTTTACTGTTAGTACTGGGTCATTCAAGCGGTCGATGTTGATTAGTTTTTAATATTACTTTCAAATACTCAAATAAATGTGCGCGAAGCAAAGTGAATAAAAAACAAGTAAGGAAGTGCTAAGTTCGGGTGTCACCGAACATTTTACACTCTCGCATGACAAGTTTCATCAAGATATCTCAATTTTTACTCAAGTTACAGCTTGCACGGACGGATAGACAGACATCCGGATTTCAACTCTACTCGTCACCCTGATCATCCTGATGATGATTAGCAACTTTATTGCGAGAGTATAAAAATGATGCCCTCTGAATTACATTTAAATATCTGAGAGATTTACCGAAAGTTTCGGTGAAAAATTAGGTTAGGTTATAGTCCGATCACGACAATCAGAACAAGTAGTAAAGGGCTAAGTGGGGGTATAACCAAACATTTTATACTCTTGCAACTTGCAAGAATAAATGCCAGGGAAATACATTAAAATGTAAAACGTCAACCAGAGGATTGGAATCCAAGCAATTTTATAGAAATTTGTCAGAAAAACGAATATCACTAAGTCTTACATACAATCAGCAGTCACGTGGAGTAAACTAAGCCGGATGTTCGAAAACCCTGGTAATAGTTACATGGGGTCTAGGTCAGGTTATATACTATATATATATATATACACAAAGATTGAGATATGTAACTCACACATTGGCCGTTTTATGTGGTACAAAATCAACCGGAAGTTCGAAAATCTGGTATGGGGGGCTAATGAAAGTATTGGTCCGATTCAACCAATTGTTGGCATACAGATATAGATATACCATTGTCAGGGAAGAGATTATTCTATTATTCTTATTGCGATAAATCGATGGTTTGGAGATGTTCAATTCAATGATTTCGACTGATTTTTGATGAACTCACGCACAGTTTCGATGGAATTTCCGGTGATCACGGATTTTGATTGGCCCACATGTTGATCGTCGTGCATGTCCACACGTCTACTTGGAAAATGTTGAAACCACTCGTGCACTCTGCTACGGTATAGGCAATCATCGCCATAACCTTGTTTCATCAATTGAAACGTTTCGGTAAAAGTTTGACCAATTTTAAAACAAAATTTAATGTTGGCTCTTTGTTCGAGCTCATTTTCGCACCGATAACACAAACATAGTGACACTTAAAACGCAATAACTTCACATCAAATCAATGAAATACCAAGTAATTCTCACTGGACAATCGAAAATAAGCATAATTCTTAAGCACCAGTCGAAATATAGATGGCGCCACCAGGGGACGCTAGATTCAAAAAGTCTTGTTTACTTTGGAACACACCTTGTATTATACGCTACGGCGACAGATTTCAAGAGTATAAAAACTGTATTGTTTCAAGTTTTCGCACACGTTTTGAGGTTAGTGTAAATGTGAAATAGGTGTTTATGTAAAATAGGTAGATTTATTTATTACCTACAACTTTGAACTTAACTTTTTACCATAGAATTCGTAGTTGTGTGAGAAATCGAGATCAACCGTCTTCCACATTTTAAGACGACCATGAATTATTTTTCTTATCATTTTTATTATTTTATCTTCTTTTCCACTATGTTTCAGCCTATTTTGATTTTTCTTCACTTGTTAGCATTCGTCTATAACACATTTCGTGTTTTTTAATTTCAAAAAAGGTATTTGAATAGAGGACCTACATTTACAAGTATATCGCAAATAATTTGGAACGACTGTTTGGATCTAATTTGTACTATCATTTTCGGTTTTAGCAACCTAAATTAGCAAGAAACGGCCTTAACATCTAAGCTATACTTATTTGAAGATTGAACTGAAAATTAGAGATATATAGACGGAAAGTGAGAATTATTCAAGACATCTAGTTGCCGGACACGAAAACGAGAACCATTTCAGAAGAAAGAGTGGACATTTCGACAAAAAATACTCAAAATATTGTACTGAAAATCACAAATAATTATAAAAACGAGTTTTTGCTTCAACCGACTTCAATATTCGGATTTATTCTGCCGAGCTGTAGTACTCCCAAACCAATTGAAACCGGCTCCACCCCTCGCAGACCGACCAAATTATGTGTGAATGAAACAAAGAAAGGAAATATATAACCGATGAACCGTTACGAAATGAAGCCACAAATTGCCTCAAGTGGTGCGCAGTACGCTTATTGAAAACTAAAGTCGATAATGCTTACAACTCGGCACTTAGTCGGGACCTCTCACTCCACGACATTCAGCGAGCACCAACCAGTCGTCATGCACGCCCACAATATTAACAGTTAAGCAAAAACAATACAGAGCTCAGCTATATTCTGACAAAAAAGCTGATGATGCCACAATTGTTGTTTTGCTTGCTTTGCAACACAACCGCAACACCTGCCACCCGGCATACTCGGTTCGTGCTACATATCGACGTGGGTAACTCAAGCTGCCCGACAACTGCCAGATTGGTTCGGACTTTTATAGTCGGTTTCAAGCTTGATTTTTACAAACTTTATTTTTCCCGCATTTTCCGCCTTTTTCAGTGCTCATTTACCAGGTTGTTTTGTTTAATTTGCTTTTATTTTTATTTTGCTCTGCAGTTCTACTTTTCTATTTCGTCTCGCTTTGCTTTGTCCGTTTTTTGCTCCCAGTTAATGCTGTCGGCGCTGCCGCCGCTGCAGCTGCTGGTTTTTATTTAACTCAATTTTTTTAGCAATTGAATTTTAGAGCAACAATTGATGCTGACTGCTAAAGCCACGAAGCAATTGCGCCAGCTTCAGCGCTCAGCATGTTTGAGTGTGTACAGTGTGGCGCAGAGAAATGGAAACACTTGATCGTTTTAATAAAATCGCCTTTTAGCTAAGACTTGCTAGCTCATCACCTTTACAATTGCCTGCATCTCCGCTTTAGCCTTGCACCCATACCAACCTTATGACAAACCCACTCGATGCGCCGGTACGGAGGTAAGGTAGTGCAGTTCGCGAGTTGATAGAGACCTTCTGACAATATAACCCTCGACTAACCTTAGTTAGTATACTTTGAAAATGAAAATATCTTTTTCTGTTTCCATTTGCATGCACAGCACTGCATGCATCCACACACACATGCATACCTCCTCAATTCGGTGTGGCCATTGGCTTCAGTGTTTATGCTGTTGGTTAACTTTGTTGTTTTCATTTCAGTATCGAGCGCAATAATCGTTTGCCTCACCATAAGATATAATCGTGTTTCACATGCCCCAATGCACCGTAAGCATATACACCAACACACGAGATCGCGACCAACTCGCACATACACATACAAAATAGTGCAAATTTTAGCTGCGAGAAAAAATCAAATAGAAATAAACACCTTCGCATAACCGTTATTTTATTGTGTACGGCAAGCAATTGACTTCGAAGCTTTAAAGTTCTCAATTCTCATTGCATTCAAGCCGTTTGCTGATTTTATGTGAATATGATTTCCGATATTTTTTCCCCTTCCCTACCCACCAATAACCCTTCTATATTATTATTGCTTGTTTTCGCTAATTTCACCGTTCTCACCACTTACCACAAGTTTTTGTGCCGCCGCGCAAGAGGAAGTTTGTTAGCGAAGCTTTTGTTGTTACAGCTGCATTGCTATTAAATTGCGCAGAAATATTTGAATTGAAAGTTTAATTTTGAAATCTTTGTTTATTCGTGAAAATATCTTTTGGTTGTTGTTGCCTGGTTTTTGTAATCACCACAATCGAATCGTAAATTAAGCGTCTAATAATGTTTTAAACTTTCAAAGCAAACTTATGTAAATAAGCTTTTGAGCGCAATTGAATTTTCCCTCTAATCGTATTTCTGCGTGTGTGTGCGTTTCTTTGCTGATAAATAGAGCCGAAAATTTGAGTACAAAGGCAATAAATTTCATTTCATTACAGTTAACCCTTCGCGCAAACTCATTGTGGCAGCCAGAAAAGCTATGTTAATGCGTTGTAATAAATGCTTTGGAAAATTTTAATTACAACAACTTATGTCAATTTTATTGAGACATACAAAAAGCAAACAATAAATGTGACAAATGAAAATTAGGGTTAACAGAATTTGTCATGTCTGCAATTAATTGAAAAGGGCCGAAAGCTAAGCGGTAATGAAAGCGGCGTCGATTTACGTTGTGAGTCAATTAGATGGATGAATAATTGGAGCGAATTTCGTACGGAAACTTAAGTTAGTAATCAATAGTTGTTAATAATAAGGCAAATTAAAATAGGTTGATATTACTTTACCTAAATCATTGACCCCGGGTAAGAGTGTTTTTTAGAAATTTGTGCTATGCTTAGTTGATATTACGTTGTGTAAACTGATTTTCAATATCCCATGAACTATTCCTATATGCTTACCATAATTTGATCTATATTATAAACTGAAGAGCAAAAACCAAGAGAACTCACATCTAAAGCTAAAAGTAACCTTGAATTTCTTATTGAAGTTTACTCTTCTGCTAACGGTGTCCCTTTGTCACAGCAGAGTGGAATTCAGCGTGAATAGAAGATATAGTTGTATGTATATATTAATGATCACGATGACGAAACATTTCGAATTCCAATTGACTGACATGCATGCCATCGATAACCAGTAAATATTCAGATATCTTGTTAAAAACGAATACACATATTCCTTGGCACCACGGTTTATATTGCAAATGGGCGAAAAGTTTCATAGCTACACCCACAATGTGTCGATGTTATCGAAATAAAACTTTGGATCTCACGTCAAAAATAAGTCATATTATACCTTCACAAGACCCCAGTTACCAATCACCTTGACCTCAATATCTGTACTGCTATCTTACGTAAAATATGGTCAATTTCTGAGGCAAGTTATTGAAATTCAGAGAAAATCTTTTCTAGGCAATCGGCAGGACTTGAGCTAAAAGGGATTACATCGGGTCAAAATCTCCTCTAACATCAGGTAGTCTTTATACCGCATATGGTATTTGGCAAAATGTTGGGTAGTCGTATTATGTTAATGAACTTTTCGACTACCCAATATATGGGTTATCTTAATGAAACTAACCGAGCAGCTTTTCATAACATAGAGCAACAGTGTATTATCTTGCTTAAAATGAAGTCAGGCCAATACTTCCCTAAGTCCCTCACATAAGAAGATTCAAACACAAAGTGGGCCTTGGTCGGCATGAGAGCTGTTTCATTGAAAGTTTGCTCAAATTTTTTTCTGATAATAATATTTTCTGATACTAAAAATTGATAAGATTGGGTCAATACTAAAGCTAGCTTTCATATATCTACATGGAAATATGTTATTGAGCATAACTGAATAATGCCCATAGTTAATACAATAAGTCCAAATCATCCACTAGCCTAATTATATGGAGCAAAATGTTGGAAGGAAACTATGTACGTATCCCACCTAGAGCACAAGGTAACAATAACCAAATATCACTTGGACCCCTATGGTTTGTGGTAAAAAGAGCATAAATAAACTGCATTTTAACGATTTAAAAATAAAGTTCGATCAAAATGGAAAAAAAAACAAATAAAGGAAATCGTAACGAATATGTTCTCAAAACCTAAATAAAATGCGTTCGAGCTTCTAATTGACTAAGCTTAGTATCACTTAATGAGCAACAAATTATAATTACATCATTTGATGGCTTTCTATGATTATAAACAATTTAATGAATATTAGGATAGGGAGGACACTAATAAAGCCAACGCAAAAATTTTCCCACAACATGAAACCATGCAAATGAAACACAAACAAGCCAGCAGTACAGAGCATTGAACTGAAGCAATTTGGCTGTGAGCATTTCCGGTGGCGGACGTCCGAGCCCACAAAGGACGAAAACTTAATTGCTGCCAAATAAATGGTGCTTACGGCGGCGCCCACAACTAGCACTTGATTGTGAGCGAGCAAAAATTGTCTCTACGAAATAAGCGAAAAAAAGGTCAGCGACAACAAGTAAAATTATATAAAGCAAAAGCAAAAACGAAGTAGTACCAGCAGCAATCAATGCAATTAAATGAATTCCACTTTTCTGTTGTTGTTGTTGGTAAAACAAAAATATATCTCAGCTGGAAAGTAGCTGCAGGGTTATGGTGATAGTGGTGACAACAAAGCTGATATTACGCCAATGGCTGACTTTGGATGAAAACACACACGAACAGCTGAAAAACTGCGTTAATGTAGAGAAGTGGTCGATAAAAGTGTGGTTAAGTGAAGGAAAAGCACAAAATGTAATGAAAATTGGTTCGATTTAATGAATTTATAAATTAAAAGAGAACAATGAGGAAATAAAAGAGGATTTTTTAAAGAATGAAGAGTGTTTAAATCTCCCCGCGTGACCAGGAGCGTCCAGAAAAAGTCTCTTACAGCAAGTTGCGGCACAAATTGATGAAGCCTATGAGCCAATCAGTCTTTATAATTGATCAAGGGTCGAGTTTCCAAATTTAATTCAAGAAATTCAAACTTTTTCCCAAAAACATGAAAAAGAGGACGTGCAGAAAGCTACACTCCAAACAACGCAGTGGAGGAGGCACAATCAACAAGCTTGGCAAGCAAACACTTGACCTCGTTGCGGAAATCACACAAGTGATTATTCATTGCATTTCACACCGCACCCTCACAGTGGCCACTCGCTAAATTTTTGAACCAACGTGCTCTTGAGTGTGCATATATGTAAGTAAGAATGTGTGTGTGGGGCATGTGTTTGGCTTGGTTTTTCTTGTACGCCAAAAAAAAGGTCAAATTTATGCCAGCTTACGTTTATAAACTTCCAACTTTTCCATACAACTTTCGCTCTGGCAAGGTCCTTCAGTTGACTGCTTCCTCCACCTGTGCGCAAGTCTGTGTCTGCTTGAGCACCGCAACGCTACAGGCCATCGTATGCTGCCGGCTGCCCTGGCACAGCAGCTGCTGGCAACAGAAAACAACGCAAAAAGTAAATTATACACCAAACAACACCCGAGGGGGTGATTAAAAAATAATAAATTTGACTTAGAAAAATAAAGTGGTACACCCTATTAAAACCACAACCGCAGCCGCCGCGAATGGACCCACGCACACACACACACAGCCGAGCAGCCTGCATGCGTTCGAGGTACTCATACGCCCACGCACAGACCCCATAGACGCACGCAAGCAATTAGGACATTTGGTATTCACTGGAATCCACTGAACATTTAAATTTAGATATGCCATACAGTGGTTACAAAATTGTGTTGTGGTAATTAAGTTTTTTTTTAATGTTTTTCGAGTTGTAAATTATTAAAATAATATATTGTCAGAACTTTTGTTATAAATTTACAAATTGATTTTTTGATTAGTTCTTCCGATAGCTTAACCTTCAAACAAATATTAAATTTTAGCAATCGTACTTAAATACTTATATAATCGTAATCGTACAGTCTCTGGATTAATTTTAACCTAAAAAAGTTCTATGTCACGATTTAGATCCATATTTTTATCTACTTAATTCTACTTTCCGAATCTCCCAAAATTTACAATCTAAAAAATAATCCCAAATCTAAAATCATATCTTTGAACAAAAAATCGATATCTCCGGAGGGTTTCATAGTTCACTATAATATGAAGTAATTTTTTATTAACTTTACACCTCCTTCACTATTCACAGCTGAAATCCGGGGCCGTTCCGGTTACGTAGACCCAACTGTCGTGGGAGCGATTAATATATTACATCCGTTGTCTTCGGTAGACAAGGTCAACCTTTCGCATATAGTTTTTATCAGTAAGAAAACACGTCCATTATGTACAGTTAACCACACTTCAGAGATCAATTGCGGACAATAACAAGACTAAAACTACCATTGTCCTATACAGGATAGAGGATGATGTAGAATTAAGAGAAGGATTCTTAGATAGCAATAAAAGCTAAATTTGAAAATATTAATGAGATTGGAGAAAATATATTTGTATGTAAGAAAACCTCTGACTTATAAGAGACCCTGATTAAATTGTTGTTGTTTTAACAGCCTTATAATAATTTGAAACCTCGTAATAATTTAGTGAATGCCGCCAAGATAACCAACTTTAAATGGTTTTTGATTCAACTCAATTAAGCAGAACTCAACTAGACACTTTCTTTTCAACTGCCCAACCTTTGCAGGCTGAGATTTAAATATCTCGCTAGACACATCTTCGATGAACTTGCCGAAAAAGCTACGGTTTATACGAGGTTCTGGTGATGAAAATCTAGAAATCTTTGAAATAACAGCCATGCAAACGACACATCTAAATTACGTAAATTATATAAACAACTCTTTTATTTGTCAAGATATATTCATGAAATTTACCACAGATTATTATCCAAGAAAACTCAACAATCTTATGGTTAGTATGACTATTTTTCTTGTTTTTATTGGGTAATTACTATGGTTTACGGATTTCAAAAAATCGAATTTTTTATTGACTTATTAAATTCTACAACTCTCTCTAGAATATTGTCCTAAATTTTCAAGTTGACCCGAGTAATAGTTTCTGAGATAAACTCTTGAGAATTTGTGCGCTCTTTAAACGGGTTTTTCTCGAAACGGTGATTTTGAAATCGTCATGAAATTTTCAATAGCTCTATGAGATACAATTCTTAGAGACTTGGACTAACTACTTTTTTCCTATTACAACTGTTTGCAAAAAATGGCGCGATTTCAGTGACATTTAAATTTTTTTTTTTTTTTTTTTTTTTTTTTTTTTTTTTTTTTTTTTTTTTTTTTTTTTTTTTTTTTTTTTTTTTTTTTTTTTTTTTTTGTAAAACTGTCTAGCACAAAGTTTTTTTTGCTATCTGAAAGACTATTTTTTCACTTTAGAAGATCCTGTAATAAGTTATACTGCCAACGCGAGCGCTTCCGAGTAGTCACCGGAAATGGGCGAATTTAAAATATGTTTTTCCAAAATTTTAGAATTTTTTTGTTAATAAAAATACAAAATTGTAATAAAATATTTCATTTTTTAAATCAAAAAAAATTTGAAGAAGGGCTGTTTTCTCCCAGAGGAAACCCTCGTAACCCCTTAAATAACCGTTTTCCCGAGTTTTACAATCTTCGGTCACACTGTAGCTTTAAGTCTGGATTACCGACGACCTACCTACTACATTTATGTACTATGCGGCTGCTGGCATAGCCAACGTCTGTTGCTTAGCCTCCTAAGTGTGAACAGCAACATAAAACGAGAACAAGAAAAATATATTGTGGCTCCCGTTGGCACAGCGCAAAATTTAAAAATTCATCCGGCCTTTCATTAGAGCAAGGCCTCACATTGCAGCCATATCACACACACACACACACCCACACATGCGCATATGACCGCTGGCAAGCATCCGGTATGGCTGTGTGTCAATGTGTATATGTGTGCATTTAGTTTTCATGTACGCCCCATTTAACAATTTTTGGCACTCAATTTTATGTGGAGCGTATGCCAGCAAACTTTGCCACCTCTACAACCAGAACAACCCACACACACGCACACACAAATATACACCCGCACCACCACACAACAACATACCGTTAACCCGTCGGCGGCGCTCTAGTCTCTACACACCGCTTCAGCATACAATGATCGTAAGTACTTCATTTATATGGCAATTTCGGTTTTAAACGTTGGAGGCGAGAATTTGTTGTAATTTGAATTTGACACTGCAGCCGCTGCTGCTGAAGGAAGGCGGCCGGCGGGTGTGCTCAAATCAAGCGGGTATTTCTGCTCTCACACAATTGAATTTGATTTGCGGTACTTAAATTTATGATCAGACTGGGAGTAGGCAATATCAGACGGCAGCCAACTCACAAGCAGACACACTCACGCATACAACACACACACAGCCACAGACATGTATACGTATTGGGCGCATAAGTGTAAATGTGCCACAATAGATGAGTGCCTGCGTGCGCTTGTGTGCGTATGCCCATTTATATGGTGCTTGAGTTGCTCGTTGGTGCATTGCAGCTTGAGCTTAGCTCATTGTGCTTATGTGTGTGTGAGTGTGTGTATGATGCTTCGGGGCACCGGCAGCAAATGCGTCGGGTGTCAAAGTTTATATTTTATGTTGTGCGGCTGCTTTCGATTCTTTATGTCATGCGGCTTTTGTGTGCGTCTGCTTTGCTGCGTATTCGTATGTGTCTGTGTGTGTGGCTTCGGTTTTTGGCTGCTGCTGCCGTTGCACCAACTTACTAATTCATACATATAGCTATGACATGCAGGTGAAGCTGTTGTCGGCCTATATTGACTTTTGACTTTCTTTTGTGCAATTTATTTCGCCACAGGCTAAACTTTCTGAGTGAATCAAAATGTTTTTAGTCCAATAAATTTTCGACACGAGCGTGTCTGTTTAAAAGGTATTTATCTATAGGCATGTGTGCGCCCTAATGTGTGGGTATAACCGAGTGTTATCCGATTAGGCACCTCTAATTGGGTTAGTAGTTATTATCTGAGTGAATTTCAGTGGCGCGCTCTCTGCAATTATGTGAGAGGAAGAACGCTTAGAACGCTAACTAGGGTTTTATGGCAATTAGTTAAATTTCAATGCTAAAATGGTGTTTAAAAAGTTGAATAAATACACTCAAATGACGATAGGCATTATTGTTGTAATTATAACAGTACCACACCTATGTGGCTTAGAAGATAATGCTGATAGTCTTTGCCAATACTATTTTATTTGACAATGGAATAATAGGCTAAAAATCAAAGAACTCCACTTTTTGGAGTGAGTACATAGGGTAAAAATCAATGTAGGATCCCAAGTGGGACTAAGGTCTGAGTCGATAACAAATCAAATTTGATTTTGAATAACGGCAACAGGAACAACCAAATTTTAATAAATTATTCTCACGGTGTAGTCTCAAAATATATTGACGACCTATCGAACTGATACCAAATACCAAATTTTTATTCAATAGCGTAATTACAACTTATTATGACTGAGGGGCTACCTAATATCGTTATAACGCTCTGGGTTTGAAACTTCGCTAAAAATATACTTTATTACTCGTCAGGTAGCTAGGTTTTGAACTTTGAACCTTTTTAACTTTAATACTTCACAAAGCGCCAAATTGTAGACAATATTTTATTATCACAAACACACAACTCTCACCATGCTGTATTCTTTTGGCTTGAATTTTGAGGGGAAAGAAAAGTATCAGAAGCTGTTCTGATATATATTTTATGTGTTTAAAGTTCTTACCGTGAGAGCTCTTCACGGATGTATTTATGAAAATGCTTCAATTTAGTTGTATTTTTGGCCCTTGACTGTCTAAAAATATCTAGCAAGGTACACAAAGAGATCTGTAGAGTAAGAATTTTAGGCAGCACGCCTTAAAACTTCTCTACATACTACTGAAATGATAATACGAGCATTGAACAACGACTGTAAAATTCGAAGAACAATTCTAAATAATTTGAGGATGTCAAATTAGTAACAGGAAATAATAGGGAGAGAGTTCTAAATGGTTTCCAGTTACAAGATAAAACAAAAGATTAAACAGCTATAATCTTTAATGCTAAAACCAGTCCAAAATGAACTAAAGACTCATCCGAATAATACCGAGGGAGTAGTAATTAGTCAACTCACAGCAATGAAGAAAACTATTTATAATTTAACTTGCAACCTAAAGAATAGAATATAAAACCGAAGCGTGCTAGTGTCATACGCACAATCGGTGAACTCTCCGGTAAACTAACATTTGATATCAGCTGTAACCACAAAAAATTTATTACTAGCTTACGGAACCTGGAACCCTTCAAACGGATGTTTTTAGCTACCCAGTCTAAGATCGGATTTCGTGAAGTGCTTGAACCATTTTCTACAAATCACTCATCACCCCCGTCCTGCGATATAGTGCAGACGCATGGACTGTAACAACATCTAATGAGTCGGTGTTATGAGTTTTCGAGAGAAAGGTTTTACGAAAGATTTATTCTCCTCTTCGCATTGGCCACGGCGAATATCCCATTCGATGGAACGATGAGCTGTATGAGATATACGACAACATTGACATAATTCAGGGAATTAAGAGACAGCGACGCTCGTTACGTCAATAAAGGAGATGCAGCGTCCATCAGCTTCTGAGATATGAATCTGGAATTATGTGCATGTGCTTTCGTCTCAAAGAAGCAGCATATTGGTTGTAATCGCTGATATCGAAGGACTATAAGATGGGTAAGATTTTAACTTAACCTTAACTTAAATTAGTACAAACTCTATAAAAGACTAAAACTGTTATCAAATTATTTCTTTGCAATTTTACTCACCTTTAAACAGCTGTTCATAACACTTAGCGACTAATTCAACTTGATCTGGTTGTAGAGCAAATCTATAAAAAAAATAAAGAAAAATGTCAGCAATTCATTCGCCACAGTGAATTTTACATGTTTACATATTCACCCACGCACACTCACATTAATGCATATGTCAGTAGAAAGCTTCCTCTCACAATGCGCCTGTATATATGCAACACAGATTCCTTGGACCAAAAAAAAAACACTAAAGCTCACAACCTAAATAGCTACGCTACGCCAATGGCATCATTCACAAGCAGCCTAGTCCGCACATGTGGTATAACAAATCGCTCGCAATCAGACAATAAGTGCTGCAAATTATTACCCGGGCACTTGTGTGTCTGCGTCAAGTCAAGCACATGTCAAACGTTTAAACAACGATTGACTTAGACATCTATTAGACATAATCATGGATGAGGCAAACACTTAAACACCAAACACACACATACATGCATGCATACAGCCATGTGTGGGCTTTGCAAAAGCTGAAAACTCGGCATGCAGCAAATAACTCGACACACTCAACGCGCGCGCCAAGGATGCAGGACCTGTCCCCAAAGTTTGCATATTGCGATTTATACGCCTTGCCGGCCAACAAAAGCAAACGAACCACTGACACCGGCAACAACAACAGCAACACTGCGAACAGCTAACTATTTGTGCTTATGGCAGAGTTAATGCCAGAGCAAATGCCAGCCGACGCTGGTGACATCGAGTGTGCCGAAGCAGCGTGGCAAGCAGCCTGTGGGACACTGGACACACAGGAAGCCGGGAAGGAAGGATGTCATCAACAAACCGAAACTAAAAAGAATTACGCAAAACAACACCAACAAATGGGCAACTGAGCTGAGCGGGAAAAAACTAAGCCAACGAACCGACTAACTCGAGGAAAATATTGATTTCCTTTATGTAAAGTTACCGTGATATACACCACGACAAGGATTAACGCACAGCGACCAAGCGAGAGTTGTGCTGCAACAACAACACTGCAGCGCATGGCAATGCAGCACAAACGAGCTTAGATGACGAGCACACAGCAGGGGAGCAGGGGGGCGAGAGGTTATGCAAATGCACGCGCACGGACATGTGCGCCACACGCACACATGCACACACCCCCACACAAACACACATCCGCATCTCCGCAGGAAAGCGCCACAGCGCAACGAAGTGAACACACGCCACATGCGCTCAGCTTGAGCTGAGTTGTATAGTTTGGTCGCCACGGCGTATGAGCAACGACCTAAAAACTTTGGTCGAAAGTCATTCGGAAAAGCAATAAATCGTTTTGCATACAAAATAGACGCGTAAATGGTCAGCCAACGTACTTGCTTGCTACAGTGTGGGGCGGGCGGTGGGCGGCGCGCAAACGGACCGTTAAGCGGACAAGCCATGGTGGAACAAAACCACGCTGACCGCCAGCAAAAAATTATGGCCAGCCGGGGCRGCAGGGGTGCGTGGGCGTGTGTGTTTGGGTGCTGGCAGCCGGGCAAAAAATTGCGACTTGCCACTGAATGTAAATAAGAAAAATGCAAATAACGGATTGATGCAACGCCTGCAGTGCAGTACGCGCTGCGCTGGGTGGCGTTGGTTGCTTAGAGGGTGCAATGCGTTGGGGCACGTGGCATTGACGTTCAGCTTGCGAAATTGGCATTTCTGGCAAGCCGCGCTGTTGCAGCACATCAACTGCCACGCAGCCCTGCCATGCCATGCAACTTGGCAAGCATGCAAATATAAAAAGTGCTGCTGAAGAAAACAACAAAAAAGCACTAGCGAAAACAACGAACATAACGAAGACGATAAAGCCAAGTGCAACACTTAGTTGTAAAGTTTGCATTTTACGCCATCACTCTTATTTTATAAATTAAAATGATGTCGGTGGCCGGGTACCCAAGACCCGATGCTATGTATGTAAATGAGCAGAGTCGAGTACGTGTTCGCTACTAGTTGCAAAAGTTTAATTGCTAAAATGTGATGGCGTTTCAGCTGCTAGCTGCTGATGCAAGCAGTCTGTGTGCTGAAAGTGTATGTGTTACTTCACTTTTTCATTCTACACGCTTCAGTTGCGCACTTACGTTCTTTACATAAGTTAGAATATTAAATCGTGTTAAGAGAAATGCGAGTAGTCCGCTTGATAGCTTCAGCATAAAATTGTAATTTTCAGGTAATAACTAAAAGTAACTGGTTGTGTGGCAGAAACTTCTTCCAAGCATTGATATGCATATAAGTATGTGTTATAAAACGCGAAATTAATGTTTCGTTCAAGAATCTGACTTCGTAAGCATCACATATTTAATTTACACATTTTATCCCTTTTATTGATGGCATAAACTGCGTGAGCATTCTTTGCAGAACTCAACGAAGTGTAACCTGCATTGCAACCGCATTTTGTATCTATCTAATTTCAGAACTATTTTTAATTGATAATTTCACTAATTTCATTATCAACAATAAAGATCGTTAACCTCGGTCGCACTAAAGCTATAATTGACTCCACAAATGTAAAAACTTTGATTAGGCAGTTTGTACGGCCGCTATATGATATAGTAACGCGATCTGAACAATTTCTTCGGAGAGTGCATTATTGGTTTGGGTGATCGAGGTTCCCTGTCTTATTAAAGAAAAACAGCAAAAAATTAAATTTATTGGGGAATATTTATTATCATTCGAAAGAACATGTTTGGCATTTATTTATTGAAGATTTTAAATGTTGGCCATGGCTACGTCTCAGATGGTCCATCGGTTGAGATCAATTTTCGTTGACTCGTTGGAGTATTTTGACTGGTAACTGACGAATGATATAGACTGCTGTAAAGTAGCCATTAGCAAATTGCAGCCTAATTAAACCAACTATGATGTTGCGTAGGGTTTTCGTCCCCTAGTGTTCATATATACAGCTGGAAGGTGCATGACCGCGAAAGCTGCTATCAGACTTAAAGAACCTGCATTTCTAAATGAAAGTATGTCTGCAAATTCTGAAATCCCTTAGTAAAAGCTTTGACTTTATACCACAGCTTTGAGTTTATGATGTCGCTAAACCAAACATTGTTAGTTTCGTTGTGTAGCTAGAAGGGAGTGTAAGGGAGTGAGCTTCTTTATGGACGGATCAAAATCTGAGAAGAAGGTTGGTGGACGGGTATATTCCCTACCTCTTCCTGACTACTGTAGCATGCTTCGGAGTGCAAAGAAATAACTATTCACTCTGGTAGTACGGATAGAACCGTAGCTAGCTCAGAGTTCACTAATCATAGGTTCAGGCTAGTTAATAAATACCTACGAGTTGGCACGAAAAGACACACTTGCCGCGTTCTAAGTAAAGATGGAAACGGGTCGGTTACCCACTTTCTTCGTGCGCTTTACTACTGGATAACAGGACTTTGTGGTAGCTTGGCCAGCGTTGGACTACGAACGTACTTTTAAAGTACTTTTGACCCAAGGTCGATCTTAAAAGATACAAAGAGATTTTTGCTCTTAGTAAGCCTAGCCTCTTCCCAGTTGTGGATGTCGTAACCTATCATTGTGCATCAGCGTCCGCGTTGAGAATCTTGCCGAATGCCAGCTGCAGAAGCTGTAAGAAGAAGACGATATGGAAACATTTCAACACTTTCTTCTTGACTACCCCGCTTGGGAATTCACACTTTCAGATATCCCACTGAGATGGTGGGAGCAGAAATTAAACGTCCAATTCAAATTATATTAATCTCAAGATATTTCGTCGACTTAAAAAATTTAATGCAGGAGTGATATTTTTATGATTTTATAAAGGACTACATATTTCAAACCAAATGCCATCTTGAGGATCAGCCGTCGAAATTAACCTAACAGTTTTCTGAAACAAAGGCGTCAATATCTTCAATTGTAATGTTCGTCGTTTCTGATCCTTTTTGATCCTTGAACTCTCCCACGCATCGGAACTTCATTCTGCTTCGACGGAATTATGAAAAGTGATACAACTGGTAAAAAAAAAACAAAAGTAGAAATATATTTTCAGATTTTACAAAATAGCGAAACCGACAACCTCCCACCCCTCAAACCGGGACAGGACAATTAAATATGATCTGTACTAAAATATTCCATAGCATTTTTATTGAAGCGCCACAGGCGAAAAATATTAAATTTAAAAATCTTGTCAGTTGTGGGGCCAACTCCCCTGCACCCAGGGCAAACTCATCACGTTCGTGGAAGCGCTGAATTTCCGCGCCTGATAAAATTCCGCATCAGCAAAAATTATAAAAAGTGGAAACAAAAGCGTCGCAAGAGTGTCGCTCCTCCCACCGCAAACGTCCGCCACAGGCGCCTTTTCGACAGCAAAACCAAACCAAAAACGCTCACAAAAATGCCACGCTAAGCGGAAAAAATCGAAGCCAGGCCACGCAATTTCATGATTGACATATTTCGGGCGGCCTACGTGGCACCAAATGCAAAAACCATGCCTGAAACCACGTCAAAGAACGCGCGCGCCCCCCTCTCCACACCAGCTTGTTGCGCCACCACAGCCCCAGTTGTGTGCCCATAGAGTGGCTCATTCAGCTGTACACAAAACCGCGAACGATGAGTCGCGTTGAAGCCATAGGCGTTGCCGCCGTCGCCGTCGCCGTCGCTGTCGATGTCATTGTTGATGTTGCACCGTTGACTGGTATCGTCAAGGACATGTGGCATATGATGGCCTATTTTTTCATAGCAATTGTTGTTGTTTTGTTGCTGTTTTTTTTTCGATTTTTAGTTTCCTATCACGGTTATAGGCAATCGGTCTGAGCAGGTGGACAAGTCGTTGTGGCAACAAGCGCCAGCATCTGCAAGTCTGTTTTTCAGCTCTGTGTGTATATGTGTGTGTGAGTGCGTGAAAATCGCGAAGCTCATCAAAAGAATTCATAGCTGCCAGGTTTCACTAATTGACTTGATCATTGGTGCGTGTTGCTGGATGACTACAGTGCCTTCATCAATTTTTGTGTACACTCTACGACAGCGGAACGTACTCGCCCCTGTACGGTGTATGAATGTATGTGAGTGTGTATGTGCAACTCACTGAATGTCTAAATGTTCCAGTTGTGTGTACTACATAAAAGCACTCACACACATATATACATACGCAAATTGCCAATGTCCAAGTAGTTGTGTTGTTGTATGGCAACAAAGTGAAGTGGCGACAAATGTGGCATTGCGAAAAGTGTGACAAGTGTGTACCAATTACTGACTTGCGGAGATGTTTGTTGCATGCTACAAATGAATCATTGATGGAAAGGATTGTGACAGTTAGAGCGCACGAAGTGAGTACGGCAATATGAAGCGGTGAAGTGTTGTTGTAATTTTTCTTTCTGCGTGCAAGCTAACGTTGAAACGAAGTTAGGTCAAGTATAAATTTTATGCAGTAACGGTCCTAATGGCTGAGCCAAAGTGTGGTGCTCTTTATTGTGGTTATACCTACTCGTTCTCTTAATAGATACATGGAATGGGAAGATCGTCTTTCATATTTTTATAGTGTGAAAGGAGCTGGCTAGAGGGATGATAACTTTAGTTTTCCTGCAGTTATGAATATAAGAGTATATTTTTGCTAGTATATGTGACTTGAGTTTCTTTACTTTGTATAAAGTATCATTTATTTATGGTCCTTTTCGGAATGTGTTCACAAATAAAAATCTAAAAGTACTACATCACTTAATAACTTATCAAGAATGTCAATAATTTCTATGTACATAACTTTCGGCTGAGAATGCTCGGATCCGGAAGATTATAGTATTAAGCCTCGGGCTAGTTTTTGAGTGTAGTGATTGAACTTCTATCTTCTATCACCGATTTAGAGAATTTTTTCAATCTTTGAAAAGTCAGGAAGTTGACTCGAGAGACCGTAGAGGAAAGGCAGGTAGATTTCTTACCAAATATAATGCAATCTTCGCTTGCCAGCGAGTGGTTTTCTTAACCAAGTCTAAACCAAGCAATGTGATATATCACTTTTTTAATGAACGAGTCTCTGTAACTTATAAACATACCATGAGATCTTATATTCAGGCACAAATCTCAAAAAGTGATTTTAACAAAATGTGCTTGTGATAAAATTTTAGGTCTAGGTAGGTAAGTGAACCTAAGGAACAAAAATCTCCTTACTCCATTCCCTACCCTCCGAACCACTCCGTGCTAATCATGAAGTTTATTATTATAAAAACTTTTCACCGAAACATCGTCAAGAAACCGACTACCGATTGTTGTGAACCCTTTTCTATACAAAGCTTTAAATTCACATACAAGATGTTTTATAGTCTCCTTCTTCTACCTTCTGACAGCTTCTGCAATAGTTATTGCGCGATATTTCTAGTCTGCTGGCATTTCTGTCAATTAGGCAGTGACCTTTTAGCCATCCTCCTAGACTTCTTATGTCATTCCCTTTGAACTTTATTGGTGGGCTTGTGCGGCTCATATTTCATTCGTGTCATATTTGCCTGCTTCTAGAGCAAGCTAAGGATTGATTCAACTATATTTATAATATGTTTTTCGATTACATATCTGTCAGTAGCTAGAGGTATATAAATAAACGTTTTTCCAGAGTCTAATCGTAGGGTGGTGCCTACTCTGGCTTTAATCTGCAGATACCAGCATTATCGCTATGCCCTGGAACCCGTTTCAGGTTTATTGCGGCTCTTACGGAAAAATGTCCCCCATTTAGAAAAAAAAGGAGAGTTTGGCTTGTAACTTGACGTAAGACAGATAATATGAAAACGAAACTCAATAAGGATGATGTCGAAGAAGACGTACAACTAACCAAATTTAAATTTAAGCGTTTAAGCTGGAATTGGAAAAATAATGAACTATTTGGATATAAAAAGAATCAAGTCTAGGAAGAAAAAAACAACAGATGTTTACATCCAGAAGGAAATGCCGGAGACCCTCTAAGATATGTATATCTTATAAAAATCACGTGTCACGTTGTTTGTCCGCGATGGACTCCTAAACTACTGAACCGATTTTAGTAAAATTTAGCACACTCTATCCAGTTCGAGCCAACTTAGAAGATTGAATGGTGAAAAATATTCATAAATAAAAAATACAGTGAAAGCTCTATTAAGCGGACAACACTTTTAACTGGACAGAAAAACTGGTAAACAGGCATATAATTTATTTGTATGAACATATTGAAAAATAAATCTCAACTACAATCCTTTGGATTCCTATACCGACAAAAGCGGTTTCGCCTTTAGTCGTAAATAAAATTTTCACTGTATTGAATAGTTTATGACATGAATAATAGTACAAAATGTACTCGTATACCCCAGCAACACGTGGCCGGATCCTCTAGTGTATATATAAATGGTCAGCATAATGAGCTGAGTCAAAGTACGCGAAGTATTCTCTCAATTTTTGAGAAATCGATCTGAAATTCTTCAAACGGCCTTTTCTCCCCAATAAGCTCCTAATATGTCGAAACTACCAATATTGGACCACATAAACTGACCGATCAAAATCAAGTGATTAAAACTGTATGTTTTATTTTAAAATATATCATCGAGTATCTTTGACAATTCACTACACTCAAAACCTCGCCAATAACTTAAATGAAATCCGATAAGTTTCGTATACGCATAAATGTTTGGTTTATTATTTCGTTATTATATTTAATATAAGTAAGAATACTTAATATGTATGTATATAATATTTTGTTGTAAGATCAGTTGACGAAGTATATTGACGTTCGGGATGGTTGACGAATTAAGTAGCGTGCAGGACCGTTGTCGTTATCGAAAGTATAAGCGAATGTGTCCAAAGCAGCAATAATATAATCCTTTTGTTAGTTAGATAGTTGTCATCTACTGTGGTGAAATGCAATTTGTCCCTAGGTGTGTTGTATTAATGCATGTTGTTTTCCGATGTTAAGTGTGGCGTTCTTCTCAGGGGAGCTGAGTTGTGCTAGGGTGCGCCAGTTTTACCGGATAGAGTGGGGGAGCCTGAACTCATTTAAACGTCAAGATAAATGTATTTTTATATCTTTCTATGCAATAAGTAAATCTACCTGTGATGGTTATGTAGTATTAGTGCCGCCGAAGTTAAATTTTTTTTTTTCTGTTATTTTAAGTAAATGTTCACGTAAGCACTCGAAAGCAATCTTCGAAAAATAAGCTTTTAAACTTTTAACAAAAAACTAACAAAATATTGTTGGTTGTAAATGAGCTGAATCAATTAAGACTAAGACTTTCTAGAATAACAATTGGAAAGCTGCCCAAAAATTATTATTATTATTTTTTTTTTTGTTTTTTTTTTTTTTTTGTTTTGATAAAAACAAATATACAGAGTGTTGACATTTTCTTGAAGATGTGTATATATATAGATGTATGTATGAGTATTTGTATTAAGGTTTTTATAATAAAAACAGAATAGAGAATATTAGCTCAGAAGTTATGTCATAAACAAACACTACAAACCATCTGAATTCCCACCAAAATTTAGTATATGTAACCACGAATTCGCCTATCATTCCAGATCATCCATAAGTTCACTGCCAAACTACTAGAAGCGGCCGCTTGGAGTTGTTGAAAGGGTATTGAACATTTCCGCTCAATCGCTATTGCACGTGCCACACTGCATCTGCTTAAGTATGTGGCAGGCAACACCACTCAGCAATGCGGCAATCGGTTGTTGAAGCATTTATGGTGCAACAGCCACAACACTATCAGCGACGACAACGGGCTGTAAGTAAGCGCCTTCAATTGCGGTAACTAGAAGGCAAACAGAAGAAAACAGCATACGGCACAATTGAATGGCAGCCATAACTAATAATGCATGCCACAATGCCTAGTTAGAGTGCGAAACGTAGCGATATTGCCGCAAATGTTTGCTAGAACGGCGCTAATGCGCTGGCACTGTAGCATGACAAGCAGGTCGAAATCTACATGCGAAAAGCGATTGATTTGTGTTTGTGTGTACATGATGCATGGAACGGTGTATACATATATGTCTGGTAGTAAAGCTGCGTTCCATTCATTGACAATACCTCATCAACATCGTTAGGCAGGCGCGTGTTTTGGGTTCGAAAACTGTGTTAAGGCGCTTGCAACGGCATTTACAGTTAGCTGTCAAGCAATTGTTGTGCGAAACTTTCGAATTCATTAAACCGAAGATGCCACAAGTTGCCTACTGCACTTTACACACTGCCTAATACACCTCAATTTAATTACCCAACCAAATTGACCGAATTGACCGAATTCACTCGGCTCAGCAATGCCTTTTGGCTGAACTTCGCTTTGTGAAAATTTAAATTACACCTCTGCATAAATAGCGCCACAAGCGTTGCGCCAGAGCTGGCCTGTGGCTTAACCAGTAAATGCAACCAAATTCCTAATTTTCACACACACTCACGCATGCACAAGCATTTAAGCTGGTGCGTCGACGAGTAGAGCGAATTTAATCTAATTAACCTGTGGCTTCCAACATAATTTCATTTCCTACACAACACCAGCCAGCAGCCAACCGAATGCCAAAGGAGCGTGCAGACCATACCAACGCCCACACACGCACACACTAGCAATATGCAGCTACATATGAACCAATAAAAGTGGCACGCTTGAGTGTGTGTGAATTTAATTGTCCCTATGTATGCACGTGTGTGTGTGACTATGGCTTTAAGTGCGTACAATAGCCGATGTGCAGATATTTATTAAACCATTAAGAGCGGCCACCTTTCACACCAATGCACTTAAATACTCTGTTTATGAGCAAAATGCCATTTGTGTGAGCATTTGGGAGAAAATTGCGTTCAGCCTAAAATCGGATAACATCTGCCAACGGCCAGCAAGGCAAGCGCAGCAAACAAATGCTCAGCAGATGGCGGCAGAAGCTGACAAATGTCAAAGAAATCGCTTGTGACACAGAGAAGAGAAGTTGTGCAACAATCAAAAGCCAAAAGTAGCACCACACAAAATGCACAGGAGTGGGTTAAGGGGAAACAGGAAGGGGACATAGAAAGGTGAGTGGCGCAAGTGACCAGCGAATGAGTGGCTGAGAAAGTAAGTGACCATATAAAAACACAAATTATTTTGTTTAATAATAAGAAACACAAACAATAAAGTTTCCGTCATAGTTATTGTTGTTGCAGTTGTCAAATGTTTAACGACGAATAAGAAAAGCAAATATGTACAGCAGTAAATTGTGAGTGGCAGAGGAGGAAGGCACGTAAATTGCTGCAAAATAACATAATAACTTGCGAGGTGATCCACCCAGTCCAGATTGGTGTGCTTATAAGGCGACACAATGGACGACATTAACTGTAACTTCTTGGATAAACATCGGCAAAGTGTAAGGACTCTAGTTAGTGGTGCACGAAATGGCCAAGTGCCAACGCGACAGCCCTGTAGGAAAACAGTTTACTCAAATTCAAATTTAATTTTAATTTAAAAAGTAAAATAAGATTAAAATTTAAATTAAAACTAAAATTTGAATTGAAATTAAAATTAAATAAAAATAAAAATTTACTTTAAAATTAAAACTAAAGTTACAATAAGTTAAAATAAAATTTAAATTTAAATTTATATTAATTTTAATTTATATTAAATTTAAATTTAAATTTAAATTTTAACAAAAGTAAAACTAAAATTAAAATTAAAATTAAAGTTAAAATTTAAATTTAAACTAAAATTAAGAGTAAATTAAATTTTCATTTATTTCATAAAATTTAACTGCAATTAGAACTAAATTAAAATAACTTTTTGATGCAGGACAAAGTATTTTTAACGAGAAAGGGGAGTAAAGATAACTTTGGATGACTGACACTTCCGAAAAGATATAATTGGATAAAGTGAAAGTACTTTGTAATCCGCAGGGAAAGCAACGATTATACAACTTACTGGCCTGGATACTCAATTCCGTCTTAAAATTGCTATTGATAAAGGTAACTCAAGTTTCTTTTTAAGTATAAATATGTATGTGCTTCGTTAAAAAATTCACTTGAAATAGAACAAAAACCTGGCCTGCGAACGTAATTTCGAAGACTCAGTAAAAAACTTGGAAAACTGGGTTATTTTTAYCTACCTACCTTTTATAAGATAACAGAGCAACTCCTTTACCATTTTTGCTTCTACGGTAGTGATATTGAGGTTTTGGAACACATAACATATAAGACCTTCGGAGTTTCAGATAACTAAGAGTCGTTTCCTGAAAGAAATCTATTATATTTTTACTGCGGAGATTCTGGGAAATTACCTAAAAATTTTGAGTGCAATATTAATGAACTGTTTTGAAGGAGACACTTTCAGGAGCGATTCTTAGAATGACTGAATGTATTGAGATTACACGTCAACACGTGTAACTGCTTTTGCACAAATTCCACTTCTTCAAGGCTTGAATACAAGAACTTTGAAAACCCCTTCGGGATTCGAGTATTCAGATACACTCGATTAGCATTTAAGCACTCTTCGCTTGAAACTATAACGCTCAGCTTTTTGCTCTATTGAAGCATCTTCATTGTCTTTTCGCACTGGGCGTGATAAAGTCATATAGAGCCTTGGAGCATTAACAAAAGAGGAGTGCACAAGTACAAAGCGAATAAACACAATTCCTGAGCACAAATAAAACTTGAAGAAAATGCTTTGTTTTCGCTTTTTGTTTTATACATTTTGTTTTCACACATCGACGCACACAGTACACTAAATAATTTATACATTGTACCACTTGCATACACAGAGTCACACATTCACACATATTCTTTTGCTTGAATATGCCGTACTCATATATATACATATATACATTATCCATTATACATGTTATGTTTGGTTAAACTCAAATATGGGCGACAAAGTAGGGCTATGCATAATCTAATATGAAATGACGCTAAAGCAAACAGAGAAAAACTAAAACCCAAACTTACGTTGCAACAAAGTTTACTTAAAAGTTAATATTTCGTTTGGCTGATTTTCGCAGCACATAACGGTAACTCACTTGCCCCATGTCGAAGCATAAGCGCGAAGTCATCCAGAAAACTCAATTGAAAAGCGTTAAAATAAAGGCAAAAGTAACAAAGCAGTCACTGGTGACCCAAATGTAGACTTACACACACATACATACATACGAACGAGTACACAAGCGCTGTCAGGTGCAAGCAGCTCGTGGCAGAGACAAAGCCAAAATTCCATTGCATGCAAGCGATTGGCCGAAATAGTTGCAGCGCAGCAGATAGAAAATGAATAAAGCCAGACACTCACACACACACGCAAACATATGCCGCCGCCGCCACGGTTCAAATACATTTTTCAGAGCACACTTTGTGCTCTTGTTGCTTGTAAACTATCGAAAATTTATTGACAATATGTCAGGCACTCGAGCGGTTGGCAGCATCCTTTCAGGCTACTTCATTGTTGTGTCCATATTTTTAGTTGTCACTGCATGCCGCTCTCTGGCTCCTCTGGCAATATGGGTGTACGTGTGCGTGTGTATATTTGTGCCTGCAACTAACAGCTGCAACATTCTCATCGCTACCTATTGCCATAGTTTTGCTCGGGCACATCAGTGTAGCGGTGTGTTTTGTTCACTCTTTTTCACTGCTCGTATTTCACGCAGCGAATATGGATGTTCGTGTGGTCATTGTGGCTGTAGTAGCTGCACCTAACCAATACCTACACTTACAACAATATTGTGTGGCTCAAGCTGGAAAAGCATGGATTCAATAGCACAGATAACGAAATCTCTTACTCAATGGAGAACAAGCAGACATTCAATTCCCTGATAGAATTGATTCAATCCAATCTAAGGTCAGCTATGCTGGCGCACGGTGGACAGTGATTGTGAAAATTGAGCTCTTTTTCATTTAATTTTGACAGAAGTTTAGGCTTCCTTAGCTCGGAATGAAGTATCTGTTATTTTTTGGCAGGTTTGAGCATACGATGAGTTTGAGTTGAAATCCAAGATAAATGAATTTCTCAGTTAAGGATGGAAAAGCGAAGCTATCACCGTTAATTATGCAGTTAATAAACCCGAGACATAAGGGAATCACATCAGTTGCATAAAAGCAAACCTAATGACATCGCGCAGGTCGATCCTGACAGGGGTCTTGCAACGTCGGTCTGGTATCTAAAGCTTGAAAATAATAAATCATAATACCCTTACGAATAGACAAAGTCAAGGACTGTCAACTCGGCAAAACAACAGCTTATTACATATTTGTTGAATCTGTTAATATCAGTTTCGGCTATGTCTTCTTATTCGTAAGACTGCCAAGATGTTTCTATCTTGGAAAGGTGCATAATGATCTCTTATATTCTACTCTAGGCCAAAAGGGTCTTACAGTCGCAATGGAGCGGGTCGTCGAGCAATGCCTGTTAAGCGCATGTGAGCTTCATTAGTCGAGTGCTAGAACGTAAGACACCAACGGTGATTCAACTTCGTTCCATTCCAATGTGAGCGAGACAAGATGGCCCTCCTGGCTAGCTTTGCAGTTAGCATCGATTCCGCCGTGACCAGCCACCCAAACGAATCTGGTGATGAAGTAGCTTGATTAGCATAGAGTGCAAGGTTAGCGAGCTCAACGCTAGTTATACCGCTCTGCTGTCGGAGTGAGTGCTCACGTCCCTGAAAGAAGCTCCAGTTCCTAGTAATAATAAACGCCACTTTCTACTACTATCTTCAGATAGACTATATTGACGGAGAGCTTCTTACAAAAAAATTTCCCTTCAACCTTCCCTCCTACCGGTTAGAAAAGTTATGGAACTTCTTTTCCAATGTTAACGAACTTTATGTTGACTGGAGTTACAAACTAGAAAGGAAAGTTTAAGTTTGAGGAAGAGAAAAGGATGTACAAAAAACCTAACTTGCGGATTGTTCCACACAAACCGTTGCAAATTTCAAAAAACTAATTAAAGAAAGTTTAACTAAAGATCGCCGACAAGGATCATAAGGACCTACACCAAAATGCCAAAATGAATTTTTTACGAAAATAAACCGGAAATATAACATCCTAACTAAGTAATAACTTCAAAATTGAGGTGTAACTCCACGAATCAGTGCACAGTGCAGCCGCTACAACAACAACACCAGCAGGCATCAACCGCAAGAGCTTCAACGTGAATCCTCGCATAAGGACAGAAATCGGTACGCATTTGCAAACCCACAGTATCCCAAATGAGCCGACACAAATATACACACCTAGGCAGTTGCATAAATAAGTCTTTCGAAACATACTCCTATTTACACCCCGTTCCGATTGCAGTGTTTGTACATCGTAAATTTTCGCTTTGTTATCAATAGTGCACTGATTTGATGTGTACAAAAGTTAGAGAACACACGTGCCAAAATGAAATGGCAAAATCACAATTACAGGTAAGTGCATAAGAATGTGCACGTGTAGCTATGAATTTGCCGTTATATTGCCGACTGCTGACCATTTCGCACTGAGCACTTTTAACTCTTACTTTATTTCCTTTTGATAAACGCACGCTTTTTTCCAGCCGACATAATGCCAGCTTACACCTAGCTCAAGTCATCCAACAAACAAACTTACACATACACTCACACACATACTCGTGCATATGAAGCACTTTTGCCATAATTTATGTTCGATATGTCATGCCTGTTCAAAATTCAGGTGTTTGAGTTGTTGTTATTGGTTTTGTACATTGCCTCACACATTCAACATACACACACGTACATGCGTATATGTATGTCTCGCTCTTAGACATCTCAAAGTGCGGCAAGTACGAACATTATTAGCCTTTATAGCAAGAGCTTTTCGAATGTCTGCTTGACTGACCGCATCAAATAGAATCTGTGCATGCGCAAACGCTCTGAAATTCTTCCGCACTTGCATAGAGTTGTGTATGTATGTATAAAAGTGTGTGCTTTGTACTTCTTTTTGAGATTGACACATTTCAGTTGCATTTTGGCCGCAAGCCATTCTGTGTTGGTGTACATCACTTTAGTAATAAATTATCATTTCTCTCCGCATTTATGCTCCCTTCGCTTCTTTCACATGTAAGCATCTGTTTCAAATTTCACATTCAAGTTCAGAGTATTTCAATTAGCCTTGAAGTCAATCTGCTTTTAGATAAATGGCTGACAATAATAATTCATTCGCTTCTCGATGCGCTTTGTCCATTAGAGTGAGTGAGGTGCAAACTATTATTATTAGGGTGGGCGATAGTTACAAGGTCATTTCTTATGCAGAGGCTATCTGAAGATTCATTTTTTTTCCTTAAAAAATTATCCAAGCAAGCTCTTCATTTTTTACATTAAATTGTGCATAAATATTTTTAGTTTTGCCGTGTATAGAACAAGAGATTTTTTCTTATTTTGCATTAAGGAGGTAGACTTAGAAATTTTTATTTGGGTATATTTAAATACCAAATTTTTCTCTCTACAGAAAATAAACCGAAATTTATACGCAGTTATTATTATATACACATCTAAGGTTCTCACCGCTCATATAGTGCGCCATGGCGCATGAGTAACACAAAGTTTATAAAACACATGGAGACTTGCACAGAAAATTCAAAAAATACTGCACCCAACGTTTCCAAATTACTTTTTAGTAGCAGAACTACTATGAAAAAACAAGTAAATGATATACAAAAAGGTTGAGTTATTAATGTTTTTTTTTCTTCATTTTTTGAGAAAATAGCGATTTCAACAAGTATAAAACAAATGTTAAAGTTTTTTTTTTTAATTTCACATACTTTTTGGTTATCTAAGAAAAGTGCCAACACGAAAGTTATAGATTGTTTTATTTACCTACAACGTTGTTAGCACCCATAGTTTCCCCCTTAAAAATTGAACTTTACTCCTCTCCTCCCTTTCCCGAACTTATATCGCCCATAAATTATGTAATTAATGATCAGCATTTAATTTTATCCCACACTTCATCCGATTATTACCATGTCATAAAAAGAACTGCTTATAAAATCAATTAAATGTTCATTGTCTGTCAATATCATAGATCGTATTACCAACCATGATAAAAACGAAGAAGAAAATTCAACTTTAAGGTTTACAGAAGCTTTCATCTGAAAATGCATTGTGAAATTTGTAGAAAAACTTTTAAACCTTGTTCGATATCTAACTGAATCCCTCTACTTCGAACTGCTGAAAACATTTTGAGATTTTGAGTTTCTACTATTTCTCATATATTCATCATTCCTTTCTTCATTTCGTCTGTTCGTAGGCTTACAAGCACAATTCTTAAAGCTTATCGTTTTCTTATGATCTAAATTCTACATACTCTTTTTTCAGAAGGTATCCTTGTAAAATAGTTTGATAGCCATTATCGTAGAAAAAAGTGTGAAGCATCATTTTCCGCTTCAAATCAGGCCATAGACGGCTAAACTTTATTTGCAAAGCCTAATGAGGGTATATGCTTAGAAGTTTGTAACACCGAGATGTAAACATCCGAGATCCCATAAAGTCAATTATCAAAGTGATAAGCCAGGTCGGTTTAAAGATGTCCGTTCTTCCGTCTTTATATACACGAACAAGACCCTTAGTTTTTGAAACATCGTTCTAAAATTGTGTACACGTTCTTTTTTCTCTAAGCGGCTGCTTATTTGTGGGAAACGCCGATGAAATACTATAAGATATAGTTACAATACAAGCTGACTGACCAGAATTAAGATACGCACTATTTTATACCCTTCATCCTGAACTAAAATTATCTATGAAGAATATTAAACAGTTATTTATACGTTCTTTCTATGAGCAAATAGGAAATTAGAAAATAAAATGCATTATGGAGAATAATAATAAAGAATAAAAAAATTCCGCCCATCTACTAACTAATTTAGCAATAAGTAGAAACGGAAGAAGGTGTAAAAAGGCAGCAAGCGAAACGATAGCTTTACAAGCGCTGAGGAAGGAAGAATGGCAAACCCATTTACACGCCATTAAGTCGTTGGCAAACACTTACAAACAACGGCACCGCTCCATCGACACCGACACCGACACAAACACACACGCGCACTTCCGCCCGCCGTTCGAATAGGCGAAATGCATTTACCTTTCGACGTGTGCTTTTATACTCACCCACATATATACACACACACACACGTACCCATGTATTTATAAATAAAAACTTTACAAATATTCGTATGTGCGACATAATAGCAACAGCTTGATAGACACCAGATACAACAACAATATGCGTGCAAATGCCAAAATGACAACTTGTCATACGAAACGACACATCGCGTGGCTGTTTCGATTTTTAAATTCATATGTACATTTGTGAGCGAATATGTAGCTGAGTGGGCGGTTCCAGTACTTTGTAACGGTTAACTAGCTACCAGCTTCAGCCGCTGCGTGCCTGCGACTCATTGCGGCGAGGGCGCAAAAATCACTTTATGCAAATTCTAAGGACGAACAGCCATACTGCACACATACAAACACGCCGATCATAATGTTCGCCTTCTTGCTCAACTATGTACATATAACGGTATGTCGATATGAAAACACGGCTGGCCTTAGTTAGCATGTAAACGAGTTCGTCATTTGGCGGCGTCGCGCTAAATTAAAACGACAACGAACGCAAATGACGCCGATAGCGCCATCTTGAAATGTGCGAAAAGAGTTGGGCAATGAAAAAAAATTGCAAATTCAATAAGTTATACCGGCAAAAATAGAAATGTGTTTTTTGTTGAGGAACACTGTAAAAAATAAGTGCGCATATTATGAAATTGGAAAATGAAAAAGTACAAAAATTGAGTATTAGATAAAGCTGACCAAGCCAAACCGAGTTGGTAATGAGTGCTCACAGAAAGCAGCAGTGCCAGTCGGAGTAGAAAACCGTTTTGTTGTGCGTTGTGATTGCAGTTTTTCGAGGTTGGAGCTTTTCCATCCAGGTTGTGCGCTTTTCGATTCGGAGTTTACCAAGAAGCACGGTGAATTTTCTCGTGCTAGAGTTTAGTACTACAGACAACCAAATTTCGGGCCACGACGAGGTCGGTCAACCTCAACCTATTTGTATTTGTATGTTTTATCAAGGGTTGTTTTCAACCTGGTGTTAATGCAAGCAGCTCGCTTAAGATCGAGAAGCTCATAAAATGCATATTTGGTCATATCGTATTTCTTGTCCGTTGAGGCCTGGATGCAATTTTGAATTAAAGAATTTCTTTCTAGTGTGTATTGTGGCTAGATGTACTTCCATCGGTGTGCTGTGCATTCCGACGACGAGCGAATGTCTCTTCCACTTCAAGACTGATTATATGGTATTTCCTATTCTTCTTGTACCGATCATCATATTTCTTGCCCGGCGATGAAATCAGCCTCTTGTTTTATGAGAATCAGCTGGGTAGGGACTCCCAATTAGAAGTCCGCACATTCCAGGTGAATAATAGTACTTAGTATGTTTGCAGTAATCTAACTCCCAAAACCAAAGCGTATTGCTTTATATTAGGAGGAAGCAGAGTCTTCTATGCACGACAGACAGTGCACGTCAGACAGTAAGGACTAACGTCGTGATGGGATCGCAATAGGTAGCTTCTAAAGAATCCATGTGATTCACTTTTTGGGTTAAGTGAACGTCTGGGTCCTCATGTTGTCTATCTATCAAATGTCTGGGATTAGCATATGGGTTTAGCGATTTTTGGTTGAGGTTTGCCACCGTTGCTGCCACAATGTACTTGTAGTATTTATGGTTCTCTCCTCTTTAATTGCTATTCCAATCGCGTTTCGTCTCTCTCGATATCAATGGCCGGCATACTAGCTAGAACTTCAGCAGCGTCGCTAGATATCATTCAGAAAGCACTTCTAACGCGGATAGCAGTGAGCCCATGTACAGCATTTATTTATCTTGCATATGCTTTTTCCAATGCCTGCATCCATATTGGTATTGCATACAATATTACTGAATCCATTGCTTTTGCTATTAGAGTTCGCCGGCTAGAGCACAGACAGACCCTATTGGCCATCATTCTTGATAGAGAGTTACATATTTTTGCTTTACCCGAAGTATACGAATGGTTTTCCTTCAATTTTAATTTGGAATCCTAAACATCTATTACATAGCGTTATTGGACTGTTTAAAAGACAACATCAGTGCAAAATAGTCGCATTTGAATAATAAGAAAATGCTGTTTGACAAAGACGATGCAGCGTCTCACAAGTCTGTGAAAACTATGAAAAAAATCGGGCTTCGAATTGCTTCAGCCAGCGACTATTTCCATGATCTCAAATCTCAAAAGAATACTCGCTAAGAGAAAATTTTCGACGAAAGAAGAGGTGATGGCCAAAACCGAGATCTCTTTAAAAGAAAAGGCGCAAATCGTCCTAAAAAATTATATTGAAAAATAATCAGTGAAACACCCTTAATGGGAACTATGTTGCATATATGTGAACTAGTTCTTCAGTTTTTGAGATATCGACCAAAAAATTAGCACACTCCCCTTTCTCACTAAAGCACTGCTCGTTTGTCACAACTTGCCATATAACCTGAACGATTGGATTTGAATACTGCTATGGAAAGCTCACTCATTTGACGACATATCTTCAAGAAATTGGCTTGACTTTTTGCCTCAGACATTAATGCATTATCAAAATCTTTTTATACTGCTTTTTGATATAAGAAATGCACCTGAGAAAAACCTTATAGCTTCAGTGCAGCTGGAATTAACATTTTTTCTTGTTTTTCTTAATTGCAACAATTACTCAAGACGCAGACCTCAAATGATTGAGAAGAAGATGAAACTTATTGCATTTTTTCTTGTTTTTCTTAGATGCAGCAATTACTCAAGACGCAGACCTCAAATGATTGAGAAGAAGATGAAACTTACGAAAATATTTCTGTAAGCTTTAACTGTCCATTATTTTATTACTACTTTATTAATAGTGTGTACTAAGCACAGCAAAAAAGTTATTTCGCATGCAAATTTAATAAACAAAGATCCGGAATATTCAAAAGTTCTTCAAACAACTAACAACAGTTACATAGTCTACATAAAATAACTGTCAACATATTCCTGCAACAAAGTCAATAACCTAAAAGTAATGGGAATCCGATAAGATTGGCAACTCCGCACATGTGCGCGCATATCCACACATTTCCATAAACACACGCACACACGTTTACATACAAAGGCATAAGTGGGTGTCATTGCATTTTCACAAACTAACCGCATAACTGAGAGAATATTGTAATGACTGCACACGTGTGCGTGCATACAAATTTGTTCTGGTCTAGTGTGCGTGCCGGTGTGTGCGTGTGTGTGCCCACTTCAATTTGCTTGTCATCCTATCCTGCATATTGATATGCTAATCGGAAAACGTGTTCGACACATGTACCGTTACAAATGTGTTTTGGCGAATGTGCGAAAGTGCCACAGCTGTTGTTGGCTATAGCAACAACAACAATAACAACCGTTATATATACCATAGATATACTTATGAATATGTATTTCGGCATGTTGCTCGAATTTATTTGCGTTTTATTAAACGCATCAATTCCCATGCGCCAATTGGCCAGCTAAACAATTACTTCACACCATTGCTGGAGGAGATACTGATGTGACAAGATATGCTCATGGTTTGCCACAGTGGGTGTATATGTGCGTGCGGGAGTGTGTGTGGCTTGGAATAGAATGTATGAAAAGTGAAGTATTATTGAGCGACTGATTAGCAGATTGTAAGGCTTGTGAGCACGTGGCCACCAAAGCATCGACAAACATACATACATTCAAACGTAGTTGGGGGGATAAGAAAAGCTAAAGTCAGCCACAGTGTAATAGTGTTTTCATTTGTGGTTCTGATATGAACATTGATACCCGGCAATGGGTGCTTTGATTAATGAATGCATAAAGTATTTATTTGCACTGGCACTTTACTGAGGACAATAGAGACATGTCAAACATCAATGTACACTAAGATGTTCGTTATTTCACAAGTCGATTATTTCGTTGCCTAAAAGAATTAACCAACGTAAAGAAGCTGTTTACTTTTAATTAATTTTTATCCGATTTCTGTTTCCGAAAATGTTGCTTTGGTAAAAAATTTCGTTTCTCATAACAAGTCCTAATAGTTTTTTCTATAAACCCATCACTTTTAAACAAGTGCCTTCTGACTACTGTGTTGTTCATACGACACGGTGTACTCTATCTACTGACTTGATATAATTTTTATAGAAATGTTTTTATGAAAAAGTCTATACAGACCTTTATTATTGAACGCTAAATTATCTATTATAATATTCTCTTTTCATAAAGATTTATAGATTTTTTAGCTTTGAAGATATAAAATTGAAAGCAACCAATCAAAAAATCACATACTATGGACCAGTTTGTATGGCAGCTATATGCTATAGTGACTCGATCTCAGCAATTTGTTCGAACATTGCACTACATGCTTATACAATAATTCATGCCACATTTGGTGAAGATATCTTTTCAAATGAAAAAGTTATCCATACAAACACTTGATTTCAATGGTTCAGTTTGTATGGCAGCTATATGCTATAGTGAACCGGTATTAAAAACTACAGCCTCAGGAACACCCTATTGTACATACATATATACGTGCATATGCTAAGAAATCTACATTACCTTTCTCGCCAGCTGGCACACCAATTATTGAGCATCAATGCCAGCAAACGTACTCCCACCGCCAAACATACATACATAAATGCCTCAAATACACATATACACCAACACATACATACACACATTGAAACACACATAAATTCACGCACTGCCACTTCCATTAACCGCAAGCAATTGGTATTTGTCATAAATACTCTGTGCTTGCTCAGCATAAATTTCTTATGGCCAGCATGGCCAGCAAGACAGGACCGATCAGTGAATGTATACACTAGCGCTGCCATATTGCGGCTATACTCATCTTTGACCTATGCCTACGCACCCATTGAGGCACACACACACACAGCCATTGAAGGAGACATCATGGCTCTAGCAAAACTGCTACTTAAGCATTACAGACACAAACACTTATATTTGCAAATGGGCACAGGCATGTCGTTGGGCATTCGCATGCGACCTGAGCACCTGCCATACCACAACGGATCAATCTGTCATTGGACAACAATGTTTGCAGGCAGATTAGTTGCGTAGTTTGCATTATGGCACTGTTGCATCGTATAACCGTTAGTATGCTAGCTTAAGTGGTAAGGAATTCATGTGTCAACATGTCATGCACACAAAGACTTTGAGGTACATGGATTTGGAAGACCTTCGATTCTGTTCTGCTGATGTAGCCCAAACGAATTTACATATAATCGCAAAACAAGCTGAAGACTTCCCCATATTGATACGTATATATTTTTATGATAAAGGAAGCATCGAATGCCGAAGATCATGACTATAATCCGCTAAAACTACCGGAACCACCGGATTAAGCATTCCGTCATAGGGAAAAAAAGATATTTAAGTAATCTCTATGATACGGACTGGTTGTCACCTAAGCTACTGTACATGTACAAGCATATCTTAGTTTTGTCGTGATGCTTCCATGTATCTTACACATAAGTGTCGTCAAATTTTCCACCGTAAAACTACAGCCACGTATAGTTTTTAATTCCTCCAATACATTGAAAAAAAACGAGAGCATTGAGAAAATACGTGTTCAGAGCATTTTATGCACTCTGCACTCGTCGCAAAGTAAGGCCTAACGTCATGAGCGATTTGAAGCAGATGACTGGATATTTGGGTCATGTGCATGTTCGATTTCATTCTGTGAGTACACCGTCCTTTCGATGATTTTTGTCACCGGCACTGCCACATTGTGATACTTAGGTCTACCAGCAGGAGACTCCTCGACAATGTAGCTCTAGTATGCAAGGCAGGATAGAGCCTTCTGCGGAAGTGTTGAGTGCTTCCATGTGTCCTCACGGTTTAGGTGTATGCTTTCGAATATTCTACTCTACTGTGATATCAGAGAAATGCATACAGTGGCTGGACCGTGAGCAGCGAGTAGTCGTTGACACGACCGCTGGATATTAATTTTCTGTTGAACCGCTCCGCTAAAGAAATGTCACTGAGAGTGCTTCGAGGGGGCTGTACAGCCTTTTTGGATCTTTTGGTGATGAATCGATAATACCACCTTTCGTGGGCGATGAATTCATTCAAACTCTTAAAGTCTCCGGGGCCCTTATGGCGTCATACTGTCACAACTGCATCTACACAAATAGCGTTAAATAAAGCAATGTTACGAAAACCTGAAGACCAGATAAGATTACGTTTATACCGAAGATCGGAAGGTGCTTTCAGCTCAGTGCAAATGATTTCAGTCTCTTTAACCTATCCTTGCTTTTGTGAGAACGTTGGAAATACTAATGGAATGGAGGAAATTCTGTAATAAACAATTAATCAGCAACAGTCACCCTTCTCAACATCGAGAGGACCTTCAATGGAAACAGCAGCAATAGCCTGGAACAGTTTCAGGTGGAATTCAGCCTCCAGCACTACATATATAATCGTATTTGAGACAGAACGATCGTAGCGGAACGGGGTGGTGTAACTGCTTTAGATCGGCTGTTTGGTGATAGCTTACACTGACGACGTTTTTCTTATGCTTAAAGGTAACTTCCGAAACACCGCTTCCGAGATAATCGAAAAGTATTTCAACGTGGTATCAAACTGGGCGCACAAAATAGACTTAACCGTTACGCCAAGTAAAACTGCAATGTTTTTTATTTACTATGAGATATAAGATCTAAAATAGCTGTAGGGAAGAGATCTGGACTCCAACAAAAAGTAGTGTTTCGGCTCTACAAAACCGTAGTCAAGCCAATATCGTTCAATAGTGAATTCCTCTGGTGAAGGACGTGTTCAAAGAGCGCTTCTCATCAGCATCTGCGGTGAACTACTACACCAACAGTAGTTCTTAATGCCTTTTTAAGCAAAGTACTCGAGGACATTTCCGACAGATGTATTGAACTGTGCGTTCTGAGGCTCAGGAAATATATAATGTACTCCAAATAAGAATACGCCAAAACTATCTTCTCCTTCAACTGTATTTCTGAAAACTTGGATTATGTTGTCGCAAAAGTCACACATCTTGATTGAGTGAAGCGTCTTTAAACCACAACTATAGCTTTTGCAACGTGATAGCTTTCTATACTTCATTGTAATTTTTTAAGCTTAAATTTAAATAAATCGGAACGGGTGTTGGGGACCTTGAATGACTGCAAACAAGACCTAAAAAAAAAAATGTTACTACTGAAACCTGCCCTTCATAAACTTTGCAACCCGCGATTACGCAGGTCCCTCATTGCAACAGATAAATTAAACAAATATCTGAAGCCAGTTTAACTTCACGCTGTAAAGAAGGCCAATATTTAAATATATATCACTTTATATTAAACTTCTCAGCTTATGCGCTTATGAGCATTTTAGCAAGGATCTAGGGCTTCGGAATATACGGTTCTTATACGCCTTAAAGTCGATAAAAATATACACAAAGCAAAAGGCAAATATAATAACAACACAATGAGGACTAAAAAGAAATCCCAACGTAAATTCATAATACAAAACCAAATGAAAACTTGACGCTCATTGTTTAACTTATGCCCATAGTGGCAATTTACAGCCACTTGGCTATAGCATGGGGCGCGGACTGCCAGCACTATAGTCTAAATGGGGAAGCGACACTCATTGCAGTGGGGCGTAATTCACAAACGATGTTTATTATTCTACTTGTCAACTCAAGCAACAGCAATAGCAACAACAAGAGCAACACGCACCTATTCAAAAACATATTAGCCTGCTTCCTCCGCCTATATTTAAGTGCTCACGCATACACAACTAAACGCGAGGAAAATGAAATCGCCGTTATGCTGTTTCCGCAAGCGTTAATCCTTAAATCTGCTCAACTGCCCTGTACAGCCAACTAAAAGCAGATTGAAGAAAGCAGTCGGCTTAATAGAGTCACATCGCGCGCCACATCCTCTTGCTGCGGCCCGCATCGCCCAGCGCCGACAAGCCGACCACCTCACATGGCCCATCAACGGCCAAGAGCCAATCAAACTCATGCCGTTACGTAAGTCGACACATGCCTCGCTACAGTACGGTGTCTTTAAAAGCCAAGCGATCTGCGAGCGACTTCACTAAGCTCGTCTTTACGCTCGTGTCCTTTAGTCCACAGCTGTGACATTTTACGGCCACCTATTCAAAGCGTACCGCCACCCAGCGCAATTTTTACTTGCACGCATTGTTGTTGAGTTTGTGTTTTATGCCCGTATTGTGTCGCTCCATTATTTTTACTTGCTCCAACCCGCTTTTTCCCTGTTGTGACGCAATCGAATGTATTTTTTATTTGCCGCTTTAGTCGCAACGAACTCCACTCACCACTCCATCTTCATGAGTTGTTTTGTTGTGAAGCACTCGATGGACAGCGTGCACTCACACACAGACTCGTGTAGAGAAGAATTTGAGTGCGTGCGTGCAATACGCTTGCTAATAGCCCACATTTCTCACAGCTGACATATGTACACACATCCTGGTAGGTCCAGCCATTGTTGTTACCCGTGCTGTCCTGGTTCTGCCTGCGCGTCTGTCCGTTGCCCGACTATCCTGCTAGTGTACACAGTAATTTCATACTTTTCGCACATTCCGCAATATCGCTTTGTTGTTGGATATTGTAACATTTGCTTTCTTCATAATGCCTCGGCAATATATTGCGCCGTAGTCGCATAAACACATATCCCAGGGTACATAAATCTATGCTGTGGCAGGCAGGAAAAACTGGAGCTCGGACATTTTCAACATTAGTAACGGTAAAAAATTGGCTGAGACCGCCAAACGAACCCTACATAAACTTACTAACTTAGAATCATTGATATTTTTGTTTTCCCTCGACGAAGCTGGAAGGTACAAGCCAACAGTCGAAGTTTTATTGATCGAGTTTTCTGAAAGTTACTATATTTCAGCAATCGTCATTAAATAAACAATATAAAATCAAAATAAATTTTACTAATTTTTTCTAAACCCAAGACATGAATCGCGGTCTTTTTACTCAGGACATTTTCTGACCGACTTGCGCAAGGACAAAATTCATCTAGCCGATATCAACTATATCGTAACTTAACTATATATGTAAGAGTTTTAGATCGTTTTAGTTTAGTTTTAGTATACGAGAGTTTTTTAGGACCGGCGTTGAAAGCTGTCCAAGTGAGATCACTCTTAGAATAGGCCTCTTAGCAGAACCTAACCAACTCCATATATTCCACACATTAGTCAATGCTCTTCAATTTATCATTAATTACTGAATGAGAATCGAAAGCAATTCGCCCAACAATAAATTTCCCTATTGGCCATTTAGCAACAGTATATCCTCACATACATATATGTATATACATTCATACATATATAAACAATATTTATGCAATGCAATCATCGACAATATAGACAATGACGGGGATAACGATGGGCAATGTAAAAGCTGTAGTGGACTCTCCAAGTCGACTCTTCTAGGGAACTTTTGATTATTTTGTTTTGCTTTTGTTGTTTTTATTATTGTTCCGACCGAAATCATATACATACATGTACTAAAGTAGTGGAATGCACAAGAAAAATTGAGGAACTTGAGTCTTTTGAGAATTTTGCCGAATGCTTGATTATTTTTTGTTGAAAAATTATTTCTATTAATTTCATAATTATTAATATCAAATGAAAGACTGGCTTTAATTAAAATTTAATTAATTAACAAAAACTTATTGCAATGATCTAAAACCTTGTTCCTTGGCGTAAAAGTGAGCTTAAATAATTTCCTAAATCAATAGGGTTGCATGGTTTGCTTTCGGAAGAACTGATTTCTTTGATAAAATTTGGCATTCGAAATAGAAAGTGTGAAGTAGCACAAAAATGAAATAATTTCTTTTGAAACTAATATTGTAGTTTCAGTATAATTTAATTGTTTTCTATGGAAGACATAATAACGATAAAAGTTTCTAAATGTTGCGAAGAACTATTTTGGAATATAAGACCGCGTCAAGTCAAAAGGATAAGATGATTTTGGAACATTTACGTGAAATTTTGTAGGTACGTTCAGTGAGTTTTTTCATTTCATCATGTCACATTTGCCTTTGGTACAACAATTTAATTTTCCAAGACGTTGTAAAAGCTTTGAATTTTCATTGAAAAGTCAACTTTTTCTGGCCTTATGGTCGCGACAACAATTAATATTGCTACTATTGGGATTCAAATTCTCGTGTGGTTTATTTTTGGCGCAAATCGTGATACGATGGCATCAACGCGTTTTATTTCTATCGAAAACAAGCAAGAAGGGATTATGTTTTACCAATCAGCAGCAGCTCGAAGAGCACGGAGACAACATTCAGCGCACTTTAGCCGAAATTCCAGGCGAAATGCAGCACCGATCATTAAAGTAAATGTGGGGATATGCAAAGGAAGCTGTGTTGCTCACTTGGCCAACATTTTTGCTTTAATCATAATTAGCGTAACATTATCTGCATAGCAAAAAAAAACAAGCAAACAGAACCCATTTTGGTCAAATTTGTTTTTTTTTTAGCATAAGCTTACGTGTGGTACAAAGCGTTAAAAGCCTTGTTCTCGACGGACTCGATGAAAATATTAAAAAGGGCAGGATAAAATTCGCCTAAGGATCTGAAGTCCATTATAAAAAGTAAAAAGCATTTCGAGATCTGGAAAAATTGTTGGCATAAGTGTATTACATCTGGTGGAGATTACTTAAAGCCGGCAAAATAAATATTGAAGAATTATTAAATATTTTGCGTTTTAATTACAATTTTTGGGTACTTTTTTTATCACAATATGGAGGAGCGAATCCAGAGTACAATTTTGGGGAGTGGACTATATAATTTTGTACTTTCAACTTAAAGCCCTGTTCTCGCAGAGTGTTTGTTATTATGCTAATAATATATGACTTTTAACTTTAACGTAGTAGCCGACCCAACCCCCTCTTTTCCCGTGCATCCGCCCCAGCAATATAATATGTATATATACATATTTTAAAAATATACATTTTAAAGAGAAAAATGTAATATTTATCGAGTTATACGCAATGTCTGACGGTGTTAATAACGGACCTAAAAACATTACTATGCGCACAGTGATCTGGTATCGAAACAAATTTACAAATACTGGATCAGTTGTTTGACTTCATCAGATCATTTGTCTCCGGGTAATCACTGAAGCAAATTTGATAAATAAGTTTTGGAGAAAAACGCACTTAAAGATCAACTGATAAAGCTCATTGAACTGAGCGGCTACACTTTAAAAGGCTGTAACTCAAACATTATTGCAGTTAGTATGTTATTTCTAAAGCCATAATATTAGAATTATGAAAAAAATCGATTCGAAAAAATTTCACAATAGTTGAGGACCTTAACAAATTATTTTTTACAGTGTTTTTGCAAGCGCCACTGATGTCGCCGCACAGGAAGTTGTGTCGAGGCAAAAATGGGTGTGAGCCGCACAAATATAGGACGAACGTGAGAATCGCAACAGCAAATTAAGCAACGCAACAATTTATTTTATCTGTTATCCTGCGACGTTAATAAGTGTACAACACACGCATACATACTTATGTACATATACAGACGCACTTACTCCCAGTACGGCACGCATATGTGAAATTAACAGGCACCTCATATACGGATGTGTGTGTATGTGCTTTTGGCAGCTTGTACGCTTGCAATTGCTGCAAAATGTTGTAGAAACACTCGAAGCGGACCAACCATGGCATTGGTGTCATCAATGTTTGCAGCAATTTTTTCAACTTTCTATTTTATTTTTTCTTATTTGGTTCGTTTTTCGTTATTGCTGTTGTATTTCTCGCCATTGCGCTCGTTTCCACATGCTGTTTATTTATTATTGTTGCTTGCTTTGTGTTATTTTTATTGCTCCTTAGCTTTGGCTTTCACTTTTATCGCTCATGCATTCACATACGCAGCGTGCTGACACATTTGCGAGGGTATATTTGTGAAAGTGTGTGTGTGTGGCGTAAATTGCTGCGCGTCCATCTTGTCACACTGTCAGAGTAAAGTACGCAATTCTTTCACATGTACACATGTATATTTGTTTGTGCATCTATTGCCATGTTTACTTGCTCTGTTTGTGTGTGAGTGTGTGTGTGTATTGGCATGCGTTAGAAGGGCGTCACAGTGTTGACAGCTGCTGCCAGTGGACATAAGTTCAGTCTTAATGCCTAACAATTTCGCATTTTCTGACATTTCCGCCCAAACGTCCGCCATTAGTGACCGACTGACTATCCCGTCCAATACTGTCAGGCCCATCTCTATTTATGTTTTACATCTCCCCATACTTGTGCGTATATACACAGAAATTTATATGTGCTTGTTGGCTTTTGACCGTTATCATTACTCGATATATTAACGGTCAGTAGAAGATACGACCCGGAAATAAGTTTGTGCTGTCACTTTATCTTCGAAGATTTTTATGATTTTTTTTTTCGGTTCTATTTTCGTTTATTTTTAATTTTGCATATTCATGGATGCGTTCTTTCATGTCTTTACACGTTTACTATTAAGCTTTATTTTCTACATTAGATCATTAAATAATTATTCGCGAATCTGAACCTAGAACATACCTGATAACGTAAAACTTGAAATTCTCTAACAGAACCAAAGCGAAGTTATGATCAGTACTGAGAAACTCCACTTCTTTGTTTACAAGTACTAAATATTGATTAACTAAGTTTTGGAAAGGTCACGGAAGCTCTGAAAATAAAAATAATCGTAGCAGTCCAAACAAGTAGGAAATAAGGAAAACTCCACAGCTCTCCTTTAATAGCCGATGACTGAGAGAGAACTTATCTAAACTTAGTCAACTGATGTTCTAATTGCTTTTCCAAACATTTACTACTACTATTTCAAAAGCTACTGAATGGCGCTGAAAAGAGTATAACACAATTAGTTCCTAAAACATATATATTTTTCCAAACAAGCTTAAAAATTGCTGAAATTTAAATACAAACACCCTAGACTTCGTCTATTACACACTACCATCTGAGTGTGAGTAATCGTTCAGCCATCGTGTTCGCGAGATTTGGCTACCTGTGACGCCTTTATGTTTTCAAAAGTAAGATAATCACTTCAGAGAACGCACCATGAATCCATTGAGCCATTAAAGGTCATTTGCTAGAAACATTGATGTCTATCCTAGTCGAGGCTTATGTCAAGTGTACGTAAAATTGGTTTAGTCATTTACATGCTTGTATTGGCTAAAAGCAGCCAATTTTCAAGGTAATAGTACAAATTTGAATTAAAATAATCATAACAATTATTATAAAACAGAGGTCATCAAACTTATGTTAACAGCTAGCAATAACACTTCTAATCATATGTAGTAGATAGTCTGCCTTGAAGCTACATTCTCTGACGTTTAAAGCCTTAATTTAAAACTGATTCGATTATATTTCCTTTAAGCCTGCACTGAGCCGTAAAATATCTGAAAAATCAGTAACTTCTTGGCTTAAAAAAATAGATATAATATATCTAAACGTCAACAATGAACGCTCTGCTGCCAATTGGCTTTCAAATGCTCACACAGCCTTATACCCAAAACATCTGTATGCAATAGTCTACACCACAGCGCTTTCTTAGTCCAGTCTATTGCCATTGCTCGTGCAGCATACAAATTACAAATGATTTCAGCGAAATTTCATTATTTTTGTGGGTTGCCAACTAAGTACACTTTACACTTCAGGCTCGCCGAAGCAAGACAAAGCGCTCGCACACACACATTCACATATACACATAAGCACTTCTGTAAGGACAGTATGAGCGCTGACTGCTGCAAAGGGTCAATCTTTTGGCTTACATGTCATTTAACACTTTGGTTTGTTAGCGTCTCGCTGCTCACCAGCCTCAAACCGCTTTCGTGCAGCAAATTCACTTTGTGCTTTTGTGTTCAACAGTTCGTGTCGCTGCTGCGAACAATTGTTAAGCTTTTTCGGTTTGTTTTCATTTTCGTTTCGAATTTTTTGTTTGTTTGCCGGTTTAAACGCTTCGATACCCGCTGCTGAGTGACTTCTCTCATTGCTGACTATTTTTCACGTTGTCCCTTTTCAAATTGGACATGTGTGTATGTATGTTTGTGGGTGTATGTGTGAAGGGTATTTGTTAGCCTGTGGCTTGGCAACAATTACAAACAGCATACACACATGTGTGATTTTGTTACATTTTTTCTCATGTCAAACATATACGTGAGTGTGTGTGTGTGCAGCAAGTTGGACAAACAGCTGGCGAGCTGGTCGTCCGTTGATTGGGAGCTGCTTGTTTTTGTACTCAGCCTTGTGTGTATTGGCATTTTGCTGTATTTGCTTTGTAATTTGTATATTTACATGTATCTGATTACTGTTCACACTTATTACATTGTGTTTTGTTTTGTTGTCCTTTTTATTGTTATTTATTTATTTAATTTTTTTTGTGTTTGCATGTATGTTTGTTTCTTCATGTGTGTGTTTGTGGATAATTTCAAATGTGATTACGGTATCTGTACCGTTTTGTCTAAGTATTGCAATTGCTATTTTTTCTCCAGACACACCAATACATGTGCAGTTTCATACGCACAAGCAATACCTTGATATATTTATACCCTGAACAAGATCAAATATGTTCGGAAGTTACCTGTTGTTACCTGCGACTTTACACACACGAACTAGTCTTTCAGTTTTTGAGATATAGGTCTGAAATTTCGCACACGTGCTTTATTACCACAGAAGCTACTTCTTTGTCGGAGCCGCCGATATCAACCCACTATAACGCTGTCATACAAACTGACCGATCAAAATCAAGTTTTTATATGCTTACTTATGCAACTTATCTTCATGAAATTTGGCTTGGATTATTTTCGAAGACAACGGTTTATTCTCCGAATAAATTGTTTAGATCGGATAACCGCAGCATATAGCGTATAGCTGTGATAGAAACTGACTATTCGATATCAAGTTCTTGGAACGAAAACTTTTTTATTTAACAAAATATCTTCACCAAATTTTACTTGAGTTATTTTCGAAGGCAACAGTACAATATCAGAAGAAATTTTTAAAATCCGAAGAAATTGTTAAGATCGACCATCTATAACATATACATACATAGCAGCCATAGGTCAGCTTGTATGTATCATAATCAAGTGCTTGTATGGAAACTTTTTTTTATTTGTGGTGGGTATCATAGCTTTGCTGTAATCGAAGTTAACGTTTGTTGTTGTTATTTGTTTCGCTTACATTTTACATTTCACATGCACGCCTCCTGTGGTTGTACTCGCGTGTAGTAATTTCAGTTAAATGATGTCGCTTTTGTTTTTGGCTTGCATTTTAATTGGCCTCAATTTATTGCCGACCTAGCTTCTCGTTTTTTATGCCCTACAAATTGTCAACGCAGTTAGAAGATTGTGTCTGGAGATGCGAACCGAAGCACATATATGTATGTATATACATTTTCCACACACATTTACACATGCAGATAGATATGTCTGGCGAAATGGTGCTCTAATGGGCGCATGGATTATTTTTCGATTAACGTTTTTGAATGCCTCTTTTTTTTTGCAGCCCTGCCATTGTATTGCAATAGAAGCGAAACCATTTTTTTTCGTCTTTTGGTTCCTTCCTTACATTTGCGATACAAAAGGCGCGCCGGCGCGTATTTAGGAAAGAGCTCAGCAGCAAAAAAATGTTATTGTAATGCAAGAATATGGGATGTAGTACAAAAGGAGGGAGGTAAAAAATTAAAACCACAGAAGTTACAGAAAACATCTGCTTTGGACAACACTGAGTGTTAAGGGTATAAATCGGGTGAAGAGACCAGGAACTATAGAAGTAATAAATATTAAAAAATGTGAAATATAATATGATATATAATAAAGAATAGTTATCATAACTAAATTTGGATTTTTTAAGTGTTTTATATGTACACCTAAAGCGGCCTCAAGAAATCTCTGTATCTTTTTTTTTTTTGCCATACTCATATAAGAAATTGAACTTATTATTTTTTTTTTATGTTAAGAAAACCCCGAAAATCGAATTGCAAATAATTTGTAATTTTGAAAATTATTATACAATTTGAAAAATAATTTTATGTATTGAAAGCTAAATTTAGCGAAGGAAAATGTGCTCATTGATCAATTCAGCGCAGCGGTACATTCTTCGCCACTGGTATGGCTAAATTATTCGAAATTAGTTCAGTAAGTTCTGTCATCTGATTCTCCTGATTTGGCCGCATGCCTTTTGTTTTTAAACCTGAAAAAAAATCTCTCTGCAGTCAAAAATTTTGTCAAATTAGGAGGTTATCTGTGACCTGCTTTGCAAACCAATAAACAACTTATTTTGGAAAAGGGTTTTTTGTCGAATCTTTGCGGAGCCAAGCATTTTTCCAGAATTTTCGTTGGTCTTGTATAAGCTATCGGACAACCCCGGGTTATAGCTTGTAACTTACCTATAAAAGTCACAGAAGTATATTATTTTTAATAAAACAAGTAAGAGAGATTAAATTCGGATCAAATTCGATCAAACATTTAATATCAAACATTTTATAATCTCACAACTTGCAAGAACCAAAGTCGTGGCAATATTTCTCATAATAAAATTTTAAAAGTAGCTCTTACTGATTTACTGATATCTTCAGTAAAATATCAGCCATAATCGCTGGTGTCCACATATTTGTTATCCAGCTGCTTGAACAGGTATAGTTCGAATTCGACAAATTTTGGATGTATGACGAAATACATTGAAATGATTGGGTAACATCACACCTCACAATTTGTTTGAAATCAGTCAAGTAGTTGCTGAGGAAGTTTTATTAATAAAGTGAAGGATATGTTGTTTGCAAATCGTCAGGCAAGCATTAGAGAAGTAGCAAGATAGCTCAACACTATAAAATTGTTTTTTTTTTTTTTTCAAAAAGAATTGGATATATTTGATCGTGCGAATTCCCATCTCACATTCCTGGAGAGCATTATAACTGATAACGCGTTTATGAGTTTGACATGCAAACAAATCAACAATCATCGAAATTTAGGAAAAAACGAGTGGAAACCAAAAAATCACCCCAAAGCCGCCCAAAAATCAATTTGAGCTAGTACTCATTGTTTTTTCAATATTCGTAGTTTGGTACATCATAAATTCGTTCCGGAGGGATAGACGGTCAATAAAAAGTTCTATTTCGCCGTACTGAGGCATTCACGTGAGAACATCCGTAGAAAATGGCCGGAATTGTGGAAGGACAAATCATGGCTTCTGCACTATAATAATGCACCATCACATTGAGTAACGATTGTGACCAAATTTAAAGTCAAATCCGCAATGAACATCATTCGATGAACCACCGTATTCACCCGATTTAGCTCCGTGTAATTTTTTTAGTGGAACCCGTTTCCATTCGATAGAAGAGATAAAACAAAATTCGCTGAAAGAGCTGAAGACCAAAAAAAAAGTATGAAAAGTGTTTTGAGGTCTGGAAGATTGTTGGCATATGTAAGTATATTACATCTGGTAATCTCTACCAGGCGACAAAATAAATTGTGATGAATATTTTTCGTTTCATTTACAAATTTCAGCTACTGTTTTGTCACAATGTGGTGCCGTATATCTAACTCGTATACTTTGATGTTTCAGGTGTATAAAAAATATTTGGAATTTTCTAGCACAGTTCTTTCCTTTTTTTATACTCTCGCAACAAAGTTGGTAAAGAGAGTATTATAGTTTTGTTCACATAACGGTTGTTTGTAAGTCCTAAAACTAAAA
>NW_017537301.1:1284317-1386170 GCF_001853355.1 Bactrocera latifrons
CAATGAAATTCGGTATATAATATTTTCTTAACACCCTGATGACATGTACCAAATATGGGTGAAATCGGTTCACAACCACGCCTGAAATCTCGATTATCATTTTATCATGCGAGAGTATAAAATGTTCGGTGACACTCGAACTTAGCCCTTCCTTACTTGTTTTTGTTTCCATTTTAATTTTGTCTGTAAGTTTTCAAGCTCATCCTTAATGAGCGGCTGCAGATATTTTGTTTCCGTTTTGGTAAATTTTTTTTAAGTTTCTTGTACAGCAAAATTTTGAATACTCACCACTAGCCAGCCCTTAACTCATTAATTTGTCCCACTTGAAAAATTTTCAACTTTTACTTTCGGCAAAACAGCAATTTCAACCCAATGAATATTAAAAACTTTGCCTTAAAGTTCGGCTAACAGCTTTAATTAAAGGCAGACCAGTGAAAACCCGTCATGCGGCTACATTCTACAGGTGGCTAAACAAATAACTAAACACACACACACTCGCGAAAACATGTGTAGGTAGGGTTGAAAACATTTCACCCTTCTGCTCTGTGCTCAGCACCACCACTGATGGCTTGGAGAAAAATGAAAGGAATAAAATAAAATAAATAAATTCCATTCCAACGAACTTTGCCACTTTACTAATATTTGTGTTGCACATTTTTGTAATTTCTTAACATTTCCTCTTCTTTATTTTGTTTTTGGTTTTCTTGCCGGTCGGCTGGTCAGCACAGAGAAAGACGATTAAACCAAATGTGAAAAGTTTGCGATTTTCAGGTAAATAAATCAAAGGCAAGAAACAAAAGCACAGCGATTTGCTATTGTTGTAAGTGTATTGGTTTAGGGCCAAACGAGCAGTTATGGCCACAAAGAAACAAAATAACGGAAGCACGCTTTAGCAACGCAACAAATCTGAATCTGGCTGAGCTAAAAGGTCGCAATTATTCACGTGGCGGCCTAATGTGAGCGAAACGCGCTGAGCTGCAAAAGGACTGAAAGGAAAGTTGTGAAGATGGCTTGAGAAGCGATGCAGGTGCTGCTGGCGCTCGTAATTTAAATTTTTAGCATAAAACATTCTTTAAGCATCGTTAAATTTTTTGCCGCCGCTGCTTCTGCACAGCGGGGTATGACATTAGTACGCACTGGAGCGAGTAAATGAAACGTAAAATGCGGCAATTTCTTTGTTTTATTTTTATTTCATTTCTTTGAAGCGCTCTTTTGTTGTTGCGCAGCGGCAATAAAGTTAAAGGAAGCAGCAGCAAGAAAGTTAAGAAAAAAGCGCACAGACAATGCCGGGAAAATGCGAGAAATCATAAAGTCGTACGAAACACTTAGTATAAATATAGGCGCATAGACGTTAAACATAAGTGCGATGCTCATTAGGAGGCACACAAACAAAGAAGAAATAAAAAAGGGAAGAGAATATGCAGTAACAGAGCAAATGAAGAAGAAGAAATCACAACACACAAAAAGCGCGAGAAAAACAACACAGAAAACGAAAGAGCCGAGGAAAACCCAAAAGCAACGGAAAATGCAAAACACCGAAAAAGTGCCTCAAGAAATTTTCAAGTGTCCCGGGTCACATCAACACACAACGCAGACCGCAAAAATAACAACAACAACAATTTGCGTCTCGAACAATGGCAGCAAACACTCTGCGTAGCCTCATTTTCTTGGCGAAAAAAATTAAATTGCGAAAAAATGTATTGGCACTAACTGCATGCGTGAGTGTGTGTCAGTGTGCGCATGTTTGTGTACTTTGCGCCGAAAAGAACCTTGACACATTTCTCTTTGACGCACTGTATGTAGCTGCGCTCTCAGCTCGTGCGCTGCAAAATTGCCCGATTTATTTTCCATTTCACTACTTCAGCTGCCTGACGTTTAATTCACTGTTGTGCGACTGCTTTACATTAACGCTGGAAAAGTGCGGCTGCTGTTTTCATGTTAATAGGGCAAACCTATCAACGAAACCAGTGTACTGTTAGCATACTTTTGTCGGCCAGCTGAGCCACACTCGCCTTCTTGTCGCTATTATTTTGTGTGTATTTCCTTCTTAAAGAACATTTCACTTTTTCCCTCCGTTCCCTCCTCTCTCAACCCTTTGACTTTCTGCTCGGTGCTTTTGCAGAGTATTCAGCCACTCACATCGCTTCAATGGCTTTAGCGACACAACAATGCGAAATTGCAACGCATTGCCAACACTGGCGCACGCACACACATAGGCATTTCATTTCGTTAGCCATTGTTCCTTCGTCGCTGTTCCACTCTGCCTACCTATCGCTCTAACCTCATTTTCAGGCAATTATTTCTTGCAATATCCCAGCATACGTATATTTGTACATGCTTGTGGGTGTGTGTGTGTATGCTGAGTTTCATGCACGCGTCGAAACGTCTCAATGCATGTACAGCAACAACACTCGTCTACATATGTGATTGCAATCACTTTTAGTGTGTCCGTCAATGATGGACAGCGAATGGAATGCATTGCAGTGTGTAATTTCCGCTTCCGTTCTCTTCTCTTCGCTTTCATGTATTTCTAAGGTATTGTTTTGTACTAGCAACAACAGCTAATTCAGAAATGATATTCAATTGTACTAAACCAAATCGGCTCGGGATATCAGTTGTTAATGGAAGTGAAAGCACAGATTAGTTTAGGTTAAGTGAGATTAGAATACTATTCCGCAGAAGACAACAACGGTTGCAGAAACAGTAATCATAGTGATAATTACAAAAATAACAGTGCTTGCGAAAAGACGATAGACATTAGCGCTTACAGATAGCGATCTGAACGCCCTCCCAATGGAATATGAACACGGTGCTTCTGAGAAGGCTATCTATCAGATATCGAGGAAAGATCGCGTTCTAAAGGGATTTTATGCAGAAAAAACACTGACCAATAAAATATGAAATATCTAAAAAAATATGGCTTTTAAATTATATACATGGGAGCAGAACTATTTCTTACGATCAACAAAAGTGTTCGTGTTTTTACAAGAAACAATCAGATAGATATTCTTCTAGTAAGTTTCCCCAAAAAATCTTTATGTTTCTCTCTATCGACGACTTCTGGTTGCATGAGAATTTGCATATAGAACAGACGGGCATAGCTCGGTGCGTAATGGTGGTTTGGCAAACAATGACTACAAGCTCCCACTTTTCAACTGGGAGAAGATTCCAATTAAACATAGAAATTCACCTGCAGGCAATTCCAACTGAGCAATCAAGACAGTAAGCTAGTATCGCATATCGGCCAGAAGTATCTTTGGAAGCATGGTAACAGTGGAAAGTGTTGCCAGAAGCAAGCAACTTCACTTCCACTGAGTGTCAGGCCACAAATGCCTTGAAGGCAATGAAATAGTGGACGAGATTGCCAAGAATGGTGCACGGCTAATAGAAAAAAACATGATCAACATTGTGAAATTCATGCACTGTCTATACGACGATCTGGACAGAAGCATGGTAAAGAAAATCAAAACCCTATGGAACGAGCTACCTGGGTGCAAAACTGCAAAAGTCACCGATAGAAGAGATTGTAGGAACAAGATCGGAATACTAACTGATCACTGTCTGGTGGCAGACCAAGAAAACTGCAAGAAATGTCTGGAGCTAGTCACGCACTTGCCCTACACAGAGTCTGTTGAAATTCGCGTCAAGTGCTGGCATTTTAAAGGATGACTACTCTTCATGGATCTACTAATTGAACTCCATCTGGTATCGAAAAGGACTAAAACTATGCATGGCTCATTGACCTACTAGATTAACCTAACCTACCTATACTCTTAAATTTTTCTCTGCTCATCACTTTTCCATCTGTATATTTCTGTTTCTTACTTTCCACCTTTCTATCGCTGTGCCTTTCTATATATCTTTCTCTCTGTCTATATATCTCTGTCTTCTTTTCTATTAGGTCTCAACCTACATATACTCGTGCAGCTTGTTTTTCAATTTTTTTTTTTTTTTTTTCATATACAAAGATATTATTCAAAGTATTGCACATTCAAATAATAGTTTCGCCGACTTAGCGGCCAAGTATGAATTGAACCAATGTTTGAACAGGTTCTGATGTGAACATTGTTAAAGGGGTAGTAAGGTTAATTCGAGCGAAAAAAGCACATTTTCAATAATTTTTTTTTTTAAGATACAATCAATATTTTTTTATTGGTATAACTATAGCATAATTATATGATATTTAAAGAATATTCTGTGAAAGTTTCATAGAAACTTATTAAAAAATTGATTCGTATAACTCATGACTAGATCATCTGAAATTAAAAAGCCAAATTGATTTCATTAGTTGATAAGTTTACTCATTTAACGCTGTCGAGTTTTTTTTATGATTTATCAATTTTTTACAACGCTCGGAACGCAAAATACAGATTTTTCATAAAAAAAAATCAGAAATTTTGTTGTTTAAAATAAGTTTAAATTAAAAAATAAAAAAAAAACGACAGTGTTACCTCACAATTTATGTAAAGAAAGACTGTGCAAAATTTAAAAGGAACGGTTCAGTCGATTTTGAGCTACAGAGTTCACCGGCGTCGAAAAAGTGAAGCGTGAGAAAAACACGTTTAAAGTTTCACAGCCGCTCACAATCAAATTGGAGGGCGGAGACTTGTATTCACAGAATAATCTTAAGATATTCTACATTAATATAAAATAAAAATAAAAAAAATGCAAAAAATAAAAAAAAATGCAAAAAATAAAAAAAATACATTACTACCACCCCCTTAAAGGGAGGGCGTTCAGCATCAAAATGAACAAATAACAAGTTCTGCGCTATAAATTTTTTTTTTTTGACAATTGCTCGCTACGATTCAATTAATTGCTGTCTCCAGCATTTGCAAATAATGATTTGGTTTTGGAAGCTCATAATGCTTCTGACCCAAATACGGAGCTTTACCTTGGCTTCAAGAATATTCGGCTCTAACGTTGATTTGGCTTTTTGGCCGCTTTTAAAGGATGTGAACTTTTGACTGCTTGAGAGACTCTCAAAAATTTTACGATCGCTTCTAGTATTTGGCAGCAATCCTTCTGGAGTAACACTTCCAGTTCCTCATCTTTAAACTTTTTTGGACGCTCAGAACGTTCTTTGTCTTCCAAGTCAAATTTACCTCTTTTAGGTGGTGAAAATCACTTCTAAAATGTTGGCTCAGACAATATATGTTTCCCATTAATAATGTTACACCAAAATATGATGACTTTCATCTTCTTTACATTAAAGTAATGAACAAGAACTCCAGTTATTTCGATTCAAATAAACATTAAGTTTTCACAAAAAAAAAAAAGATATGTTTCTACTTATCTACCTACCCTTTTATCTGTTTTTGTCTTTCATGCTCTACATATTAAATTCTGTCCCATTATATTATCTGTCTCTATAAATATATAATATATCTATCTACCTGTATATCTATATATCTCTTCTTCTATCTATCAAAATGTTTATACCTCGCCTTATTAATCTATTTCTCGCTAAAACACACCCTAAATTTCATGTTCTCATTTTGAGCTCTTTCAAAACAATATCTTCGCCTAATGATGCAAAGACTTAATTACACGGTTATATTTTTTAAAATTGAGCGGACTCAAATACGACTATTAAATATGGGTATAATTTATAAAATCCGGCTATTCCGCCTTCATGTTGGTATGTATATTTCTGCATGTCTTTTTCAAACAAGTATAGGGGCCACGTAAATAATTTATGTATATCCTGCCATTTATGCAGCGTAAAATAGCGTGAACATTAAAGTCCTGTTAGTGACAATCAGCGTGCTTCTTAACCTGTGATTAGAAGCGTTTATGCCAACGCTGTGCGAACACTGCAATTATGGGCCAGTCCAATGAGAACGCAGCGTACGTGAGCGCGCCAAGGTGCGAGCACCATTACCGCCTTACATGACCGACATACATACATACATACATATATGTATACGACTGTCTATGTATATACTCGAGCGAACAGCTGGCTTAATAAAACCGTTTTGTTGATTCAGTTATTATTATTCTTTGTTTGTTTTGTTGTTGTTATTATTTTTGTCCTTTGTAACGGTTAATTATGGATGCGCCAAGCGTTGGATTTTACCGCATTGTGAAACAGCGTACGCTACACATTTAAATTGTACGAGTTTTTAATTTTCGCTTTTCCATTTCAGTGGGCTGCTCGATGAGTATGCCAAATTCATATGTCACGTGACCAACCGCAATTTTGGAAAGGTAATTTGCACAGCAATTCATTTGGAAAATAATCGCCTATTATTTTGTTTGCGACATTTCGAAAGCGCTCCGCTTCGGCCGCCACAAGTTCGAGTCTCGAACGATGCAGTCAGTGCAGTTTTGAACTTTTGACAGTCTGCTGAATCACACCGGTACTAGCTGAATGAATGTGTTTGCTTGCAAGCATTGGTATTCATTTGTTTTGGTAACATTTTTGGTCTCAATAACTATGTAGGCGATACTCATATAGATATAAGGTGGTTCAAAATGGATTTAGGCCTTTATAAAAAAATATTTGGAAATTACTAAAAAAAAAACTAACAACATCAACATAAACTAATATCTTCAAGTGCAGTAAATAGTGAAGATAAATTGCGGTTTTAAGGGGTTATCAGAAAAACCAACTTGTGTTAGAACTCTCTGTGAAGAGGACCTCCGAAAAAGTGAGTGGCAGATCCTACGCTCCGAAAACAAAAATTACGCTCTATAAGCCTCTCATTATTCCTGTCCTCTTATAGGTCGAAACGAGAAAACACGCATTCGAGAGAACTTTTATTCGCCAGTGAGTGCTGAATAACAGAAAAATGGAACCACGAACGAACCGTCAAGCGCATAAAAAACCAACGATTACACTGGTTAAGCCAATTCGTTCGCGCGGAAGATGATGCTCCAGCGAAAACTTGTTTCGATTCGAGACTCATGGAAATACAATGGAAACAAGGTCACCCACGCATCCAATGCAAGAACGAAGAGCACTTAGGATGTACAACTGGTGTGACCTCACAATGAATGAGGGAACTCTCAATCAACTTTTACCCGCCGGAGAAAGCTGACGAAGATAAAGACCTCCACTCCATTGAAAAGAATAGGTGGAGAAGGACCTGGCTACACTTGGAATCTCCAATTGGCGTCAAACTGCAAAAAGGAAGAAAGAGTGGCCGCGTAAGCCGTGTCTACGCCAATAAAAAAGAAAAACACGCAAAAGCTAAAATATTGAAGCAGAATTACAATTTTTTACATTTGAATAAATAAGTCACCCTTTAAAGAACATGCATTCGCTTAAAGGCAATCGTAAGCAGTGCGTTATACGCTACATCTTCAACTTCGAATCGATTCGCATTGAGGCTGGCATTTGCGAAATTTCAATATTTACATTCCCTAACGGAACTCTGCGCTGCTCATGTGTGAGTAATTGGAGAGTATACCAATTTTTGTTGATCAATATACCCCCTAGTACTATTTGTAACAACAACACAGACACAAAGAAATAACAACGACTTCTACGACAACAGTAACAACAACTATTAAGCAATGCTAACGCAGTGTACTTAGTAGTTGTGTTAAAGTGGTAAATTGGCAAAATGGCAAAATGGCAACATCACTTATCACACCGGCAACTGCGGTGTGTGACGTCTATGCCTGCGTGAACCCGTTATAGTGGCGTGCGTGTGTGATTGTGGGCGTAATGTGCATTGGCAAACCAAACATCCTTTCAGTTATGATTAGGTCCGGTTGAATGTGTCTCCTTCGTTCGCTTTGTTAGCCTTTTGAGCTTTGCGTATTGGCTTAAAATTCAATTTAATGGCATCACGTGCGTGACACTCCTTATTCGCCTTGCCTTGCCTTGTCTTCCCTTCYGTTACCTTGCTCTTCGACATGTTCAATATATATTTACAGTGTGCTTTTGCTTTTACATACATATCGACAAATGTAATTGCATGTTTACATATACATATATATTTATATGTGTATGTGTCTTGTTTGCGTGTCTGCACATGGTTTGCTTGCAGGGTTAACATCAGACAATAATGTACATTCAATAATAATTTTACTGCTCTTCTATTGACAAGATTATTAACATTCGTTTTCAATATTTCATTGTATTTCTATTATTTGCTGACTGCTTGGGTAGTGGGTGGTAGACAAGAGCAATTTCCCATCGGGCACCACAACTGGCTGGTTTCCAAGTAGTAGTTGGGGTGAGCATTTCAACACCGCTCTTACAGAAAGCTTGCAATAATTGATTGGGGAAGAGGCTCTTAACGTGTCAGCAGTTGTTATTTCATYTATTTATTTGTGTGTTTTTTATTAATTAGGACTAAGAAACTAATACTATCTCACTAAATACTAACAGCCTGTAAGGTTAGGTTTAATTAAAGGTTAAATTTTTCAGCGAAATTTAAAACCTTGTAAAGAATATGGAAATCTAAGTAATTTTATAGGCTCAGTAGCACTTCTTTTTTTCGCGGTTATAGCCGATTTTACAATCAGTCGTTCTTCTTTAACGCTATTTGGCGCCAATGTAGATTCCAAGTGTACCCAGGAGAAGGACTTGGTCTTTCCAACGGGGTGGGGGTCGGTATTCGCCCTTAGCATTGCGCAAAGGACCATACATAAATCTTCCGCAAAACCTTTCTCTTGAAAACTCGTAACGTCGACTCATTAAATGTTACAATCGTCCATGCCTATGCACCAGGTAGCATGACGGGGATGATGAGTGACTTGTAGTGTTTGGACTTCGTTTTCTACTCAGCCCGAAGTAGCACCTGTTGACAAGAGTTATTCTGGTTAAATTTCGAGGCTCACGTGGTCGTTGGTGATTATTCGTGTTAAATGAAAACTTCTACAGTGCCGAAACAAACAAACAACTGGCTTAAGTCACTTAACACACAAATAGACGTGTGATCAGCACAACGAGCTGAGTTGTACGGTGCTGCCATATTCCTTTTATCCAGTGTCCTAGCTACTCTCTTTTGAGACGTGTTGTCAAAAGCACCATCAATGTCTAGGAAGACATGCAGTATCATTTTCCGAAATACCAAATTTAGTTTTCATTTAAATATATCTGATTTAAATATATCATTGACCAATTTTAAAGCAATAAGACGCGGTAATTAAATTCTAAACCCTTCAAAACTCTTAGCAAGCACTCTGAAATCTGTTTCAAAGCCAAATTATCTAAATTCAAACTAAGCAGTATCAATTAAATTTGAAACCAGTGAAACTCAATATGAGTGAGGTGAAGTACATATTTTGCCGGAATTTGCAATACATGAATCATAAGATTTCGTATCAATTGACGTTACATGTTATAGAACACGTGTAAATTCCAATATTACAAAAGCAATATGCACAACAACAACACATAATAACACTCTCACCGGCGCCTTATCAGTCGTTTAAATTATTAAGAGCTAAATAAATTGCGGCATTTGCTTCGGCGTCGACTAGTCACTCGGCCAGCAAACGACTAAATTAACGCCAGAATTAATTATCCAAATGCAAATAAATCCAGCGCCGAAGACTGCAAACAAACGTTGGCTTAATTAAGCACATTAGCCGTGTGCCATTGCAGAGCAATTAAGTGCTAGCAGCAAGGATTGAGCGACAGGGGCGCAGGGTGGAAAAGATAGCAAAGCAATGCGATAAGCTGAATGCCAAAGAATGTTTAACTATTCAGCTGGCGCGGTCGTATTGCGTGTGCAAGTGTAATATTTAGGCAAGCGGAGATGGACTTGATATTCAAATTTCCAAAGCGGGCACCCTTCTAATCAAAATGAAAAAGAAATATTAAGTATTTCAGTAGAAGAGTGCTGTTGTTGACACATTTATTAATATTATAGCATACTTTTATGCGTCATTTCAACTTTGAGTATTCTTGAAAACACTGAATACGTTGAATGTTTGGCATTGAGTATTTGAATTGTAGACACATTTTTTATTTCTGTATTTAAATATTTTTTTTTTTTATTTGAAAGGGGTTGTGAAGAAAAGCAAACACTTGTGGCCGACTTATGTTTAGTTTTGTTCAGTTACTCATTCCGGCGCAGCTTTAAATGCAAGTAACACTTGATATATAAATGGAGTACGATTTTAAAATGTGATAAATGTAAAAAATATTTTCAGGAAGTTAGGAAAGAGTTCTTCGTACTGAGTAGACAATTGAGAAGTAAGGCCCTTTATCGACGATCAAAGACCAAACTCTACAAGTCACATATCATTCCCGTCCTGCTAAATGGTGCAGGGGTATGAACAATGGAAACATCTAATGAGTCGACTTAACGAGTTTTCGAGAACAAGGTTCTGCGAGAGATTTATGTTTCTTACCGCAGTCGATGGACTACCCGTATAGGTCTTGTCGTCCGAATGGATGAATCAGAGAGTATTCGACGCAGTACCCGCCGGTGGAAGCAGAGGAAGAGCTTCCTCTTCTTCGTTGTAAAGACCAGGTGGAGAAGAACCAGGCTACACTCTGAATTTTCCATTCCCGCCAAACAGCGATAAAGAAGAGCGTCTGACGCGCTATTGTAAAGAGGTCAATCGATTTTTAAATGTTAGTTGGGAACTGAAATTTAAGCCAACTGACTTCGGATTTTTTTTTTATTACAATTTCCCCTCACACATTACCTTCTGAGACATTTTTTAATTCATATTCAGTATCGAAGTCATCGCTGACTTACCTGGAAGAAAACAGAGATGAAAATTTAAAACAATAATCGATCTTTTAATTGGTAAGATATAAGGAAGCAGCTTTTTATTAAGATAAATAATTTTAATAAATTTACTTTAATAAATTTAGAGGAAGAACGAGGATAGAATAGGTTAGGTCGTACGGCTGATTCTCGCACCGAACATAGCGCTGGATTCCAATTGAACAATCACCGTCACACTTCACCGATGAAAGTGTCTGTAGCAAGTTTTTTTAACCTCCGTCTGGCAAAAGCTAAGAACAGAAAGTGTACAGATGATTCCAATTAGCTTTCAATTACTTCCACTCACTTTTTGTCAGCCTATTGGACATTGTCTATTTAGAACGCCCACAATGGGAGCCAAATGAACTTTGTTAAGATCAATTAATCCAAAGAGCCTCTTGCGTTCAAAGAACCTCTTGCGTTCCACTTTGGGTCAGAAGAATCTAACAGCCGTGGGTTCTTGTTGCTTCCGGGCGCTTGCCAAGTTCACGCGTAGTTCATAGAGCCAACTGTAGAACCAACTCGTTCCCAATCTGATGACATAAGGGTATAGGTGCTGAGCAGTTTCCAGTAATTTCCCTGTTATCCGAAGTCAGAAAACAAAGTAACTTGGTACTAAAAAAAAGGATTACCAAAGAGGTTAAATACTCTTTGAAAACACAGACAGCTGGCTGGTAAAGTAAATGCACACCTCTCTGAAGGAGGCTGTTGATCGGAGCAGTTCATCCACTGGCACCTTGATAGCAACCACCACTGCATGAAAGACATTTCAGTGGTCTGGTGGCCAGAAGCTAGAGTTGATGAAACCTTCGAACCATCCATTAAAAAGCTCAATGTACCTATTCTCCAGCGGCTTCACCTTCAAAACGCTTCTTTAAAGATTTACTCCATTTGGCAAATGAAATCAAGTTGCCTACCATAAACGGGAAAGCAGTTCGGTCAAGCATCTAGATCAAAAAAGCATTTTTATCTCGAAAAATTGATAATCGCATACACATTTCAAAACTCCCCATATTATCAGTATTATGGTAGCAGTTTTGTAAAAGTTAACGCTTTGATTCTTCGTTTGAGAACTAAAATATTGCATAAGCTATTCGTGTTATGAAAACTTTCTTTGGAATTGTTTGCATCGCTGAACAAATGCACACATTCAAATAAAATTCCTCGTAACATCATGTTTTAATTAATTTCGCAGATAACAGTTTCTTTGTATGTGGGCGTTTAATGTTAACGGAAAAATATTGCCTTTGCACCGACCGCGCTTGGCTACCGATTTACTTTTTTTGTTTCATATTTATTTTTCGTTCTCTCCCCTTGGCATGTGTTCTGAAGTGTGATAAGAGAATAAAGCAAACAGTTTAAAAAATTATGCAAAAATAATCCTCAAATCAGCGGTAGCAAATAAAATTAAATTATTATTGCAGTTTGTTTTTGTATTTTTACACACAAACCAATTTACAAGTACACACATACTGACATACACATATTTTTATTTTTTCGTTTTTGTTTGCACTCTAAAGCAGATAAATGCAAAGCGAAAAAAATTCACTAGTCAAACCTCGCAGTGTTTATGTGCGGAAGGGCATAAAATGAATTGCTACATACATATATATATATATGTATACAGATGAAAGGGAAATCGTAATTAGTGTGTAAAATTTTAAATTTAGTGCATTTAGCAGAAGAATGCGAATTTAATTAAGTAAATTGTTTGCCTAAACGAATTATGAATATTTTTTCTGCGTATAACACAATTTTGTATTAAAGTAAGGGGTCCTCAAATAAAAAATGTTATTGAAAACACGTGCATTTAAAACTATAGTACTAGTATAAGGGCGATGCTATTCATTATTTTCATAAAAAATATATTGAGGAAATAATTTGAACAAAAATATTGCTTTAGAGCGTCAACGGAGCAGAAATTATTAAGGATTAAGGAAAAATTGTATTTTTGTAATTATAAATCACATGCAAGCGTAGATAAACATATGGAACTTTAATTATACGTTTACGATTATATTAGTAGGAATTTTTATACTCTTAACACAGTTTATTAAGTCTTCCGCGAAGTTTCTAACCCTCAGAGGGAAACATCGGAAAATGCTCAATGATATCGGAGCGCTATAGAATATAGCCACCATAAAACTGGACGATCGGAATCAAGTGCTTGTGCAGATCCCTTTCTATAATACTGTGGGCAAAATAGTAAGACTTTTTTCGTTATATTTGGTCAAAAACCCATCTGTCGAAATTTTTTTCTAGATTTGTATGACTGTCAGTGATATCTTATCTTTCTGTGGTACATAAAGTGCATTCTGCAATATTTACGATTCTTCTTCAATAAAGAGGACCCATTAAGCTTTGTGTGGGGAATCAAATTTCGGTATCGAAACGTTCAGAATTTTGGAAAAGGCCTTCGGTGATAATTGTTTGTCACGAGCAGGTGTTTTTGATTGGTATAACATATTCAAAGAAGGTCGAGGACATCAGCTGATGATCAACACGTCAATAAAAGAAAGAAAAAGTAAGAAATTGGTTCTTGAATCGACAATTAAGCAGTAGCTTACTAACATCGTTGGAATATCGAAAGTATTAGTGGAAACCATTTTGAAAGATTATTTAGGACTGTGGTTCCAACATCACTCGTTTTTTTCGAAAAACAACGTCAAGATGTTATTAAACTAAACTACAGGCGATGAGTATTGGATTTATGCTTTCGACCTGAAAACAAACAGTCCAACGGCCGCCTATTGTGGCAAAAATGAGCCGAAGCCGAAAAAACCACGTCAAAGAAGGCCAAAAGTCAAAGTTATGTTGACTGTTTTCTTCGATTATCGAAGTGTAGTGCACTGCGAATTCCTTCCGACCGGCCAAACTGTCAATTTATACGTCATTTGCGCAAATCTATTAAAAAGGCCGGAATTATGAGCCGACATTGATTATTCTTGTGTTTTTCGAAATCAAACTGACAGAAGGATCTTCAGCGCCACCTTCAAAACAGGCTCCTGAGCAATACAAGCATGCGTTTGCGTTTGTGCGTTCAGCAAATTTTGGGGGTTTCGGTTTCGTTCATTTTTGGAACGCCATATTACACAGTTAGTTAGAACGCTAAATTGATAGACAGTTTCGACGACATATTTATAAAACGACACCTGTAGGGTGTTGTCAATCACCTCTTTTACGACCTTCGCTCCACTCGACGTGGTAGCTGGAAAAGATTCAGGTCTTTTGTCACCAGTCTATCCAAACTTTAACCAAAATTCGTTGAGTGGATTCATAAGAGAGAGAGAGAATCTCTGTTATTTTTCTGGTTCTAACAAGTTATTTTTTCACACACACACGCACAATTGCACATTCAATTATTGCTCAAAAATTTATGTTCGTGATAAAGTAAATGTCCTAAAATACTTCTGCAACATTTTCAATGATACCTCAAGCGCGATTTTAATTGAAAAACAAAAAGTCAAGCAAGCTCGTAGTTTTTTTTTTTGTGTAAAAATTCGCTAGCTTTAGCGTCGTAAACAAACAACTACCACCACATACTAATTTGTATATGGAGATCAAGCTTCACAAAAAGATTAAAATATCAGACCAGTCCAGGTCAAATTCGTCAAAAAGATTTATCAATGCTTGTTGAGAATATATAAAGATTTTCTCTACCGACGCTTCAGACAGACATTATATTGGGTGATTGTTACCTCAGCAATGCTTTGAATTCAAAAGAGTTTTTCCGAGAAAGAACTTACGCAGAATTTTTACGTTTTAAGCGCTTGCGTTGCTGCGCAATCAGCGCATTTTTATTGCATTCCTTTCTGGCATGCATTTTGACGCCGTTATCACAAGGACCCACACAGCGATATCAACGGCCAAGTGCTTGCAACATGCAATTTAATGATGTAACTTTCAATACAAGAAAACAACTCTCCATAGCATTCATATGAAATATCTCAACGGCAGCAACCATGACAACCGACGCTGGGATCAAACAAACCAAAAGGTTTGACAACTCGCGCTGCCGCTTTATTGACGAAGGCAATAATGACAGCGTTAAAGGCCGAACAAAAACGCATATGTCAATATAAAAACGTTGCGTAACGCAAAAAATCCGAATGAGAGGAATGCAGACGGACATGCAGTGCGACAGGGTGCGGATTAAAACGGCGACAGGGACAGCGAGCAGCGAGCGCCAATCATCAAAGTCTGTCAAAGAATCACAACAAAGCGTTTTTCTTTTTCCAATCAGCTCTTGCGGGGAGAGAGAAGGCTTTTGAGAAAAATCGCAATGTCCACATTGCATATTTAAAGGACTCGGGAGGATGAATGTGGAAAAAATCAGCTTTAAGTGAATTCTCCTTTAATGGAAATTATTTATTGCATAACTTTGACTGTCTTCTCCGCGTACATATCGCTTGCTTAACTTTAGCCACGATAAAGCAAAGCAAGAAAAACAACCTTTAATACTTAGAGTGGATTATCTTTTGCTGAACATAGAATAAACAGAAAGCAAACTAAGAATCACAAGATACTCGCGCGTGGACAATGGTAAATCGTGAACAAAGCACTTTGTGGCGGGCCAGTGGCGAGAGAGAGGGAAGCGAAAAAACTCATCGGCGAAAAATTACGGAAACACAACAATAATGGGGATATTAATAACCTGATGGCACGAATGTAGCCAGTCGCACGACAAAGCTTTGCGCCTTACATATCTACGTTTGTACATAAATAAATAGAAAAGTTGAAAGTTATTCAAGCGCGAGCAAAGTATCCACGCGCAGAAACTCACTTCGGCCCGGACTTTGTAATTGAACGTAACTTTTTCTCAATACCGCCTGCAAATACAATTAAACTGATTTCCAAGATGATAAAAGCGATATCGTAAGATTATAAGATTTTCAACAAACAGTGAGTGGGTGTGTGTATGTGTGTGGACACAGCGAGGTTGATAGATTAATGGCGGAGAATAGAAGTTCTGCCCAGAAGTTTTTAATAAGCGTGTCTATTTATATAGTGGCGTGGGGGGCACTTAGGTCTACTTCAAATGTGTGTTGTGGAAGTTTAGTTAGTGAAAAAACTTATTGTAAACTGTTAAATAGGAAAGTAGATAAAGTGTGTCAAATTTGTAAATGGCGATGTGCTTTTTGAAGCTTTTAAGCTGAAAAGGCTACAAGAGCTTACCAGTTATACTTTAAGAAAGTAGTAAGCCATAAAAACTATTACAAAAAACATCAGTGTTGCCACCTGGTAAATCGTGTTTACACAATTTTTTTCGTAAAATCACAACGAGCTAAAATTTTGAAATAAAAATATGTTGCTGAAAATCGTAGAGTTGCCAATTAAAAGTATAAAAAGCAGCAACCTAAACTTAAGAAATATACAACGCTGGTTTAACGGGGGAGACGAATTTGATAATAGAGGTGTTGCCACCCTTATAAAATACTTAATAAAATACTTAAATATATATTATGGAAATTTAAGAAAATCTAATATGAGTATAATATTAATATTATTCCTGAAATGATTGAAATATTTTCACGTAAAAATAACATATTGTATACAATGCAATGTTTTTAAAGCAAGCTTTTTTATAGAATAATATGTTGTGGTCCTGCCGCCTAAAAAATCATCTGTTTTACAAATTCTTCTCGAAAAATAAAACTCCCCGGATATTTCGAAGCAAAAAAAAGGTGGGTAACAAACTGTGTTTACTTTTAAACTAATGTAAACTGCTATGCTACAGAGTTGCCAGCCTAATAGAAATTTTAAATACCGGCAAAACATATCTTAAACATATTCATTGCATTACATTCATGCAGAGATTAGTGATTAATTTTAAAATAAAAATGCACAGTGTTGCCACTCTTACTTAATATCATTGTCATTAATGTAAATGTGTCTTAGAAAATTAAGAGATGGTTATAAAATAAGTGGTATTGCGCGAAGGGTTTAAATGTTTTACAATCCCAAAAATAAGCTGTAACAATGTTGCCACTTTTATTAACTATAAAAATACAAATCAACTAAATTAAAAGAAATTTTAACTAGCATAATGCACTTATTAAATGAGAAGAACTTTAGGATTACTACTACAAGGATATAACTCTGAAGCGTTACCATCTGTCATTCCTGCGACAGTCGAATAACGGGAAGCAACTCGAATTTTCTTCTAACCAAAAACTGTTAACTCATTCCTCAAAATTATTTTGGAAATATTTTCTACCTAGAGACATTATTCCATCAGTGTAAAACTTTTATGGTTTATCGGCAAAAAACTGCGACAAGTAATTTGCACAGGCTTTTCTTGAAGCCAACTTTACTCCATTAAGAGAGTTCCGAAACAAATGGTAGTCCGTGTGTGGTCCAGCGTTGTCCTTGTGGAAGACAGAGCCCTTTCTGTTGATCAGTTCTGGTCGTTTTTTTCGATTGATTGCTTCAATCCCCTCAATTGCTGACAGTAAAATGTAGAATCATTAGTTTGACCAGGCTGGAGCAGCTCATAGTGGATGACTCCTTTCCAATCCAACCAAACATTCTTCCTTCCCTTTTTTTGTACAAAACTTTCAAAATATAGCGAATTTCTTCAGTATTTTCATTCATTTTTGAACAGCTGTAACTTTTTTTCAACTTCCCCGAATGTTATTTTTTTTTTTTTTTTGGTTAAATGAATTTTAGAAGCCAAAATTAATGGAAAAAATATATCAGATATACTATATATAATATATTTAGACTTCACTAAGTCTAGTATTAGTTTTAGTGAAAAGCAGCGCTGCTGTTGTTCCCTTGTCGCACTTTCTGCGTTTTGAAACCATTGTTTTAAGGACATATGTAAGTATCTTATGGCAACAATAAGCATGCACATCAAAAACATTTTTTCCATGGAATATCCGCTTACAATTTCAATAGGAAATGTGTGGACATTTATACTCAGTCTTTGCATGCTTGCAACATCAATTGCTGAACAAAAGTTTCGGGTGACAATTGCCGACTGAGGTTCAAAAGTATAACACAGAAAAAAATATCAACATTTCCTCTTTAAGCATTCATTGTTTTATATCTGGTCGGGTTATTTTTGTTGCAGTTGTTGTTAACATTTTTGCGGTATGTGCGCTAATTACACAACACCATCGAGGAAGTACTCAACTGACAGGACACATTGACCGCAAATGCCACAAAATGAACCGGAATTTACAACCGCAACTGCTGTCAATATAAAATATTTTAATTTAATACATTTTTATCTCTTTGTGCCACACCACCACAGACACACACACATATACATGCAACATACTATACAAAAGCAGAGAAGAGTTTGTGAGTGTGGCATAGAAGTCGTGTGTTGAATTTGATTTCTCTCATTGTGTGAAGGTCGGTTAGACCTTTGGGCCGCAGGGATCGGTTGGCTTCGAGTGGTTTTCAAAATGCTCTGATTACACAGAGAACGCACGTAAATGTCACCAGTGTAGTGTTAAATAAATATCAACAATAGGCAAGTAACAGCAACAACAACACCATCAATGGATGTGACATCAATGATAGCAACAAATGCGACAACAAATACCTAACGGGCGAAAAGACAACAAGTAGCAACCAACAAAAGAACATGCGAGTAAATACCAACAAATGTCATCCAAAAGCCAAACAAACACAAACAAAAAAACACACATACCCACACATATTTTAATTCGCACATACGTTTATTATTTTTATATAAACACAGGTTTGTAAATTGGGAAAAATAAATGAATTTGCAATAAAAATTAGTATATAGAAATATATATGTATATGTATGTGTCCAATACAGCGAGCCGATTTGCAGGGAATCGAAAAACGGAAAAATTTCGTATACAGGAAATGTTCTACGGATCATTCTAAGCCATTTGGTCAAGAGACTATGGGTCTAAAACCGGTTTCGAGCCAGTTTCTTTTTAGGTGAAGTTTATTTTTTCGGGATTATAAAAATTTCTTCGTCAGTTTTTGAGATATCCGAATGAAGTTTAATACATAATTATATTTTAACATTCTATTGATCATTGGTCGAAATCGGCCAGATCGGACAACTACAAAGTAAACAGGACTTAAAAAAAACAGAACAAATGGTTTTTCGACAAAATCAATTTATTTTATTCAAAACAGTCTTCTTTTGCTTCAATACAACTTTTTTCCCGGTCCAAAAGCATGTCGAACGAGTGTTTTCGCTCGTTGGCCGGTATTGCCACCAGTATGCTAATGCAATGCCTATGCCTGCATACTTTACTTTCGGCAAAATAATTTTTCCGAAAAGGATGACGTCACACGTTGCCAAATCAGTAGAATACGGAGAGGAGTGGTTATCGGTTAAAATGTGATTTTTGGTCAAATAATCGATCACAAGCGTCGCTTCGAATGCTGGATTCAGAGCAATTTTTTGTCGTCAGTCAATTTGTGTGGAACAAACCGTGCACACACCTTTCGTAAGCTCAAAAACGCAATAACTTCACTTTCAATCAAACAAGTGTCACACATTTCTCACTGGACAATCAATAAAGATAGCAGATTTTAACGCACTAGTCGGCATATAGATTAGAACGCATCTTGTATATCACTTATCTCCCAAACAACTGCATATTCAGATATTTTATTTTTCAAGATCCTGAGAGCACATAATTTAAAGGATAGTTCTCTGTTAGATACTTTACAATGACTGTGAAGATGAAGAAAATCGGACATCATATATGTATATATATATATACGATATATAATTAAATATTTTTCGAGTTACACGTAAGCTTCGATGGCTCTAAAAATAATTTGTATACTGCTGCAGTGATTCCAGTCTTCTCCGTGGAAAAGTATAAATTCTGACAAAAAAGACAATGTTTCAAAAACATGTACTAAGGACTGTCCTTAATTGCTATGCCAAATATGAGCACATCTATCAACAAGTTTGTTTACAGCAGCTGCTTCAGTCGATACACCTCAGCAATACGTTGCGATTTTTACAAGAAATAAAAATATCGAACAAATTTTTTGTCCGAAATTTTGTATTTCTAAACAAATTTCGTGTGCGGAATCGTTGCGAATATTTTAAAAGGCTTCACGGTGATTCAGTTTTACACAAGCCCACGAATAGTACAAAGCCTTCAAATAACCATCCTCCTCTTTAACTGATGAAAATATTAAAAAAGTGATGGATATGGTGCTTGAAAATGGTCAAACAAATTTTAGAGAGATGACAAGATCGTGACTTCAAATGATTTTAGTGGATATTTTGGGTATGAAACGCGTTCTTACTCGACTCGTCCCGATAAAACAGAATTTTTTAAACAGTTCTCTTTGAACATGCTTGAGAGTGAATTCCGATTCCAAATGAGTTTGTGAATTTAAGATGCAAACAACTCAACAATTATTGTAATGGAGGGTTTGCCAATAGTCAAAAGTAGTTCTATTTATCCGTATTAAAGCGTTTTGGTGAGAACTTCTGTCGAAAACGGCCGGAATTGTGGAAGAACAATTCATGGATTTTACACGATGAGAATGCACCATCGCATTGAGCGACGAAGGTGAATATTAAGACAAAAACACAATGAATACCATTGATCAACCACCGCATGATTTTTTTTTTTTTTTTTCGTTCCCCAAACTGAAATTTCTGCTCCGTGCAACCCGTTTTCAGTCGATCGACGAAATATAACAAGCTGAAGACCATTTTAAAAAGTGCTTATGAAAAGTGTTTTGAGGACTGGAATATGTGTATAACCTTTGGAAGAAATTACTTTCAAGGCGGCAAAATAAATATTGATAAATAATTAAATTACAATGTATGAAATAAATCATTTTTTTTTTCAAATTTGACACTTCCAAATTCAATAAGTCTATAAATTTCAATTCTCTTGAGATGGTTTCTGGAGTCTGTCTTTATATAGAACTATTTTACTGAGATTTTGCATCGACTAGGCTAAACCGAATTTCATATAAAACGTCACAACAAGACTTTTTGATAAAATCAACATAGTTACGAATTTAAACTTACCAGTATAAGTACGATATAATGTAAGCCAAAAATTGGGCTGTGCAAGTATGCAATGCAAAACCACCTGGAGCTTATGGTGATTTCAAAACCAAGCAGGAAAATATTTGGCTTTATTTGAATTTTCAACGATCTTGCGAATATTAACTCTCCTCAAAAAATTTTTAATAGATTTTTCGTCCTTAACCTATAGTTTGACTTTATTCGCAGCACAAAATTCGATGAAAATATAAGTCCAAGCCAATTTTTATAATTACCATTCAGTGATATTTGATGTAGAAAGTGGTAGAGGTGCAGCATTTATTTCAACGTTCAGTTACTTTGCTTCCGAATTCTCAAATATTATATATAGTATGAGCAACCAAGTGGACTTTCAGGAAATGTAGATGCCTTGAAGTGGAAACTTCTTAAACTTTAGAATTGTGATTATAATTACAGTTTCTCTCAACAAGTTTGGGAACTATTATATATATGTGTATAAAAATGTTCATAATTTTTGAATCATTTTAAATAACTTCGGATATAAGTCGTTAAATCCCGCTAAAATGCGTCATAAATCTAGAGGTTTCTTCTTTCTAGGCAAAAACAAAAAACGCAACAGAAAGTAGCACAACTTAAGCGCTTTTGATGGCTTATTTTAGAGACTCTTTATATGCTCGAATATGCTTTTCTATTCGAGAGCACTTTTCAGCTTAAACTAAATAACAAAACAGAGAGATAGCAGCAGCTATCGCAGCGCTTTGAAGTCTACCAAACTTATGTATTAATTAAACAATTTTTTAAAACACTTTTGTTCCATTTTTTTCTAAAACATATTGCATTTTATAGCACGCCAACAGGAAAAGTCACACAAATAAAAGCAACTACACATGTAGAGGGTTGCCAACATAGAAAACAGCTGTAACATGAGCTGCGCTGATTTAAGCGAAAAAAATTGCATTTATGAAAAACTTTATAAAAGGTAAACATACATGTGTGTGAACATATGAGTGTGTACGAGTATGCAATAGTCACTGTCAATTACGAGTATATTGTGTTCGCATTTATTTTTCATATACTCGAACATTTTATTGGCATTTTGTTTGGATTTTAATGCTCATGTTTTGTTAACAAACACTTTGCGGTATTTTGGGAAATGACAATATTTTGCCAATTATGCGCATAACCGCAATGGCTCGATGTTCAAATAGCTAATACAGTTATGCAAACAATTTCAAGTCTTTATTTGCAAATGAATAAAAGTGCACACACAAACACATACACAATTACATTTATATCTATATATTTACATAGATGTATAGATGTATGTACCATATGAATATGTATTCTTACTAACGTGCTAACATGCTGACTTTATAAAAGTGTTTTATTACTGGTGGTATATATACACATGAAAAAATATATATCTCTCTTTGTATTTGAAATTATAATAATGCTTTGATATTAATTGGTTTTAATTTTAATCATTATTATAATTTTTGTGAACTAAATTTGTCAAAAGATAAATAGTTAGTGAAAATTATATGGTACAAACTGAATTATTTCTGTTAAAATTCATCATTTTGCTCAAACAGCCAAAACAAAGCAAAACAAACTAATTTGTTGTTGTTTTTATGCAAATTTCATTATTTACTTGTTCATATTTAAATCCCCTAGGCATTCGTTTGAAACAGATTTTTATTAATACACGTTCTTGCACACGAAATTATGTAACTATGACAAGTGTTAAGAAGTATCAATAAAAAATAAAGTTTACTAGGCGATATTAAAAAATTCAGCAGTGAAAGTGAAAAGAAGATCAACAAACAGCAATAGGTTATTCGGTTGTATATTCCGTTTGTAAATATTTCTTTGACGACAAAGAAACCACAACACAAACTAATATTAAATAGCGAATAATCTAAGCCATCAATAGTAAAAATATATTATACAAAAGCCTTAAGCTCCTTTTTGTAATCCATTTCACTTATTTTCACACACGTAACCAATTGATTTCCATCTGTTTTTAAATTCGTATACATAAAGTTTTTTTCTTAGATCTGCATATGTTTAAAAACTCCTGATAATCACGCTTTGATCCATAATTCTCTAAACTTTCTAAAATCAAAAGCTGTACGGTCCTTCAAATATCTTAATATTTAGTACCGAACAGGTATTTAGATGGTATTGCTTAAAAAATTAAGTTTTTATTCAAAAAAGAGTGAACACTTTTGCAAACGCAAGAAAGTGGTTTCGCCAAACACACCATAAAATGAAATGATAAAAATTTAATATTTGATCAGCAAATGAGCTTGAAGAAAAAACTCAGTTCATTGGTTTAATTACCAGTTCATTAATTAATTTTTTTTATAAACCAAAGTATTCATATTTTACATAAGTATTCAAGCGAGACCTCAATTTAGACAACGTGTTGAAATTATTATTATTTTTTCCATATCAGTACAAGAAACTGTAGTCCACAACTAGGCGCTATGCTACATAATTGTTTAACTCCTTTATGAAAATAAGTAATTTTTGTCAAAAGTGCAAAATATAAGAACATTGTAAGGAGGTTTTCTACTCTATAAAAAAAAATAATAGTTTTTTATTTTAAAAATTTAGATATTCGAAAACAACATTATTATTTACAGTTAACAACAGCTACTGTTTCCTYAATTTCACTGGGGATATTTTTGGCTACCCAGAGGATACTTGGTCTTAGACAGGACCTGCTTGAGCCATATCTAAAAGAATCGTTCCTGACCACTCCCAAGCGAATGGCGCTCAGAGAACTTTCCTCACTTCCGTCAACTTCTACACAAGACTCCATCCTCCAGAATAAGCCAACAATAAGATTTTTTTAAATTTAAATTATTTTTTGAGACCTTTTTTCGCTCTTCTTCAAGGACGCCTAATTAAATTTAAAAAAATAGATTTTTTTTGGTTTGGCCTCAAATCCGTCAGAACACTGGTAATAATTTCAGCTTACCATTTTCGCTCTAAAACTACTAAACAAACTCAAAAATATACCAAAATATAAGAACTGGTTTCATCATAAAAAATTCCGAAATATCATACAAAAGGCGTGAATGAAAGTCAACAAAGAGGAAATGTATCATAATAAACAAAAATTTAGAGCGCCCCTCTCGTTCATGATGGCACAAACAGTTGCGCTGTTGTCAATTCCCACAACACCTGAGGCAGAATTTAGCGGTGAATATTTATTTTTAAATTTGTTTTTTTATATATTTGTAACTGCTAAATTTGCTGAGATTTAAATTTGGGGTTTTCATGCATTTTTAAATTAAAATAAAAAATAAAAAAAAAATTGTAAAATACACGCCAATAAGCGTGTTGGCGTGTTGTACGTCAGTCACTTTTGGTAAAAGTCACACTAACCACAGCATTAAACTGTTGTGGTCGATGCGACCAGCAGGAGTTCCGGTTACACGCAACACATCTGTACTGAGTTGTGTAACTATGTATGTTTGTTTGCATTTAAATGCGTTTACTAAAATTTTTTTATAATGATATGACATGGATACGCATCTGGAGAAAATTTTTAAGCGAAAACAAAAAATTAAAAAAAAATCTAAAGAAAACTTAAAAAAATCTGAAATTTATTTAAAAAAACATTCTAAAAAATGTGAATAAAATTAAAAGAAAAATTTTTTTAAAAATTAAAAAAAAAATTCTGAAATCCAAATCTATTTTCAATCCCACGAAAAATAATATGAACGGACATATGTATATTTTTTATGCAGAAAAATTTCACAAAAAAAACTAAAAACAAATATTTTTACAAAAATTGAAAAAAAAATAGTAAAAAACCTACAATAAAAAAATTCTTTAAAAAAATGCTTTAAAAAATAAAAACAGTTCAAAAAATTTTGATTTATGTGTGCGTGAGTACGCCTGCATGTATACTTGATCGCCTCAATTTTAGTTAAATTTAATTAGACCATGTATTATGTATGAAACGCGCTGAACATTTATCACTATTCCCATTATGCTTATTATTTTGAGTTATTTGTCCACCGTTAGCTTTTATTAATGTTTTATTAAAATTTGTGGCAATAGCCGGTAAAATGCCTGCCGGACAATATTTTATGTGATGCATTTATGAAAACTATCAACGCTATATGTATTACACACATGCATACATATGTATAATATATAAAAGTGATTATACGCCTGCAATTGTAATTATTTTTATTTTATTTTCTTTAATTTTTGATTTCTCTTTTCTACTTTTTTAAAACCTCGAGCGCTCACGCTTGTTTGTATTGTCTACTTTATGCTTCTTCCGCTTTTTGTGACGCTTGACCACAGATCGCAGCGTTGACAGAACAATGCAAAGCCGCACACACTCACATACACAGACGCACATGCATACAGATGCAATGAAACGGCAGGAACAATTAAATTAAGTGCCATCATTTAAATGTTTTATTATGTGTGATGGTGACACCCACACGCCAACAAAGGCACACGCACGAGCACGAGTAATAATACACACCTACACATGCAAGCGCACGCTGCCACACTCTATTTGCGGGTTAATATGATTAAGTGCGGCACATGACGCGGACGAAAAAAACGCGCACACGACCAACGGATGACAGCTTCAGCGCGCAATTGTCCGATACACATACACAAACCGACACACACATATATGCGTACATACATGCGTGCATGTGGATGTGTGCGATTTTTGTTTTCGCATGTTTTTGCATTTTCATTTGTGACATGAAAAATTAGCAGGACATTGTGTGCGCGCGCTCGCTGGGGACTGCTGCCCGTTGTCATTACGACGCGGCAAATTGAACGGCGAAAACGATATAAACGTAACGACAGCAGCGGCAGCACTGGCAGCAGCAAGTCGTGCGACATTAAAAAGCGCCAATTAAAGGTGCGGGCGGCATGAAGACAACGACGCGTCGGTTGTTAATCACGTAAGGACGGTTAATTAAAAAGAAGTCAATTTTGTTTGTTTACAGATTGCCGTTTAATAAGTGCGGTGCTGGGTTCGAGTTCGGCTGGCGAGTTTAAAAGTGCATGTGTGTGTGTGGGTTTAAGTAGAAAAACTCAAAACTGAAGCACTTCCATGAAGGATGATTGGTGTATCGATTTTGGCAGAAATTGTTCAAGTGCAAGTTCTTAATATTTTTAAAGCAATAACATATTCGAAGATTAAAGCACACTTAAGCTTGGTTAGAATGAGTTGCATTTAATAAAAAATTAAACTGCATAACATTTACAATAATTAGGTTATGTTAGTCTGGTAAGCTAATAAGCACACGGACCAGTTTTGGTTCTTTGCGATACCAGATTTAACTAAGTTACGAAGTGCATGCGGTTTAGCTATTCTTTAGGATACCTACGTTTGATGATAACCTTACCAATAGTTAGCTTTCATAACAAGATTTGAAATATGTTATTATAAAAGTCGATATATAGTAAAAGTCAACTCTTTTTCTCTCTTTCCATGCTTTAGCTTCCAAACATAATTCAAAAGACTCTTTTCCAAATTACTGAACACATAAGAGGTTAGTCAGAAAAAAAAAGATTTGGCAGAAGGTGCAGATAAAGGTTCCCTGAATTTTTCATTTAATTTTTAAGGCAATTATGTTCCTCTTGCCGTGCATTAATGATCGAATCGCTTGTCAAAAGTGTACGGTATTATAGCTTTAATGCATCCTAAGATAACGTTTTTTTTTACAAACAATTCAGGGAGGAATTTTTAAATTATTAACGATTTCCAGATTACACTCGTTAAGCTAGAAAAAAAATATACAAATCAAAGGAACTTGTTTTCATAGATCCGCATCACCGTTCAAACTTCTTTATGTAAAATCACATTTTTAGAAAGCCTCCGATTTTCATAACTATTCACCTTTTTAGACTTCTACTTTTACAAATAAATAAAAAAAAATGTTGCCTACGTTTAGGCTTTCAGCTCACAAAGTATTAGGGACTCTGTAATATAGCAGATTGTGATTACGAAAACAAATTTTTGTAGACCTAACTTGCTTGGACACAGAAAATTATAGCAACCAAAAGAAATATTGATATAAATTGCTGAATTTTATTTTTACATAAAAAGCTTTATACGATTTTTCGTTGATAACATCCATAGAAGTGATAATCTCGTTTCATTCCGTGTTAAATATTCGATTATTTTATTTTAATTTTTTATACTATACACTTCTTTTAAATAGTATTTTTTATTCAATTCGGCATTTTAAAAATTGCCTATTTTGTCGAAAGTATATACCTTTTTTTAATAATTATACTTTCACTTGACACGCATATATTTCGTTCATAAAATTAGTTTTAATTTTTCAAAAACGGCAACGCTTTTTTAATTAAATTACAAATATTTGGTTTCTGCAAAACTAGATAGTGAATAAATTACAAAAAAAAATTTGAAATGTGTAGTATACAAAATTCAACAAAACAAAGCTATTTCTTGTTTATTATTATTTTTTTTCTAAAATTGGGTATAATACTTTTGTATACTACAAATTTAATAAAAAAAAAGTGCAAAAATTTAGTTTCTGCAAAACTAGACTATTTCTTACTCGCTATTTCGGCTTGTTCTTTTTTTTATTAAATTGGTAGTAAAAAATAAATATTTATTATACAGAATTCAACAAAAAAATATTGTTTTTTTTTATAATTTTACAGAGGAGATAAATTTCTTCATATGGCTTACTTTAAGAGCATTAAAAATAACTCGATCTTAATATTTTTTAAACCGAATAAAAAAATTCAACAAAAAAATTCTGATTTTTACCACTTTAATTATATAATATTTATGAAAATTTAAGAATTCACACATATCTCCCATAAAAGTCGTGAACTATTTTCAGTCCCTAGTATTCAACCACAAAAGTTCTATAACCTAAGCTGAAGTCTTAAACACAAGCTCCAAACATAGTTTATCAATAAATCACTTCTTCTTATTATTTCGCCCTTTTGCATTATCCAAAGCTTGCACTCCAAACACTGAGCACATAAGCACCAAATAAGTGTGCCTCCTTTCATATCCAATGCAATCAATCTATTAATTAAAGTGTTTTACGAACTCTCAGCTGTAATAAAGCACGACGGTAAATAGCACAACAGCAGAAAAGGAAAACGCAACAACAACATCAACGGCTACAGCTTCCGCAATCAACAAAAAGTGAATGCAAAAGTTTATCAAAAAAAAGAAAAACTAATACAAAAACAACAACGAAACTCACCAGTTCAGCAGCTTTTGTGTCGGTTGCAAGCATGTAGTGCTCATGAAATTTTCCTCGGAGACGCAGGTTAATATTTAAGTTGCAAAGTTCACCTGTTGTTTAGCGTTTACACTGTGTTCTCACTTTTGCACTAAATTCTTTTTTTTTTTTTTTTGTTTCTTTTATTTATTCTTGTTTTGCTGTACTGCTTTCGCACTTGTTTCAGAACTTCTGCAGCAATTTCTTTTGTCACTTCATTTGGGGATATAGCTGGCTACGTTTTGTCAGTGTCAGCAAATAAAAGTTGCAGTCGCTGGTGGCAAGCACTTGGAATCACAATTAGTTTACACTATTGTTGGGATGATCCTTTTTTGATTTTAAGTAAAATTTTGTTTTTTTTATACTTTTTGATCGTAAGTAAAATTTTGTGGTTTTTTTTACTTTTTTAAAATTTTATTTTTATTGTTTTTACTTCAAAATTTTATTTTTGTTTTTGTTGTTTTTACTTCAATATTGTATTTGTGTTTTTGTTGTTTTTGTTTCTAAATTTTATTTATTTATTTTTATTCTGCTGAAATTGCTTTCGCAAGTGTAAAACACTGCTTGTGGAAAGTCGTTTGCCGCAGCGTCAAATAGCTGTGAATTATTTGAATTGCAGTGTTGCCTACATTTAGGCGCTTTGGTGCTATTTCGCATAAATTACAGCACGTCAGCGTGCGTCAACCGTAAATAATTTAATTTACACGCTATGCACACAAATTACAACAACAAAAGAAACAAAAAAACGCATGCAAGCTAAACCGTGACTAAGTGTTAGTGCGTACTAGCGCTGACGGCGCGCCGTTTACTATGCTAAGCTTGCCGCCTGAAGCCGAGCGAGTATCCTTAAAAAGAGCTTGAATGAGTTGGCAAAAATGAAAAACGAATTGAATTATGGCGTAAATTGTAAAAATATGCGTGCCAAGTCAGCGCAGCGCCAACGTCAGCACCAACAAGGCAAGTAGTAATAATGCGAGAAGCAGCGAATATTTTGCACACAAAATAGCAGTGAAATAGAAACTCGGTTTATGCTTCTATTTTGTTGTTGTTTTTGATTTATTCTTCTCCTTTTTGTTATTGTTTTTGTTATTTTTTATCTTTAGTGTCTTTGTTTTCCTTTTTTTGGCTTTGGCGTTTTTATTTTTTTGTTTTCTTGCGTTTTTCTTCGGCCGTTATTAGTGTTGTTTTGGCTGTGTTAAATCAGCAACACAAATTTCGTTGGCTCATGAAAAATTCACTGCACTACGCACACACACACACACACACACATACACACGCATTTAGTAACACTTTCGCCTGGCGCACTAGCAGCCACTTGTATTTACTGTATATATGTATATATATCTAGTATAACGATGTATATCTTTATCTATGTGTGTTAGTAGGTCTGCGTTTTGTGCGCTAAATCAGAACTATCTGCTTAGTGGAACTGGAGCACTCATACGCCCTGTATTACACGCAGTACAAACATTAACATTCCGCTGTGTCTATGTGCGTGTGTCCGGATAATGTGTTAGAACGTTAATTTGATTGTACAATTGTTGCTATTACGTATGCATGTAAGTATGTAAGAAGTTGTGGGTTAATAAAACACGGCGCAACACGAAATCTCAACGAAAATACGCTTTTCTATTATGCACTTGTGCTCACTTTGGCTTGTATGTATGCATGTGTGTTCGACAGCACTTGGTAATGTGTGAAATTTTACTCGCCACTGCAGTTGCTAATAAGTGGGGAGGTTGAAAATGTGTTATTTACGGAAATAGAACGCGACACTTTTAATTGCAACGCTTGCACGACAATATTTAACACTTTTGTTTAAACGTTTTCCTCACACTTAACAATTAATAGTTTTAATTAATGGTAATTTATTGTATTTTTTTTAAATAATAGTAATTAAAGTAATCATTTCTGCTAAACTCACACACATCATCAAATCCACACTTGACTGCACTCACGCATTAGAATGCACACAAAACACGCCCGCACGCACGCATCGCAGCATATACACATGCATACATGCGTGTGACCGAGTACAAATTTAAATGCCGTACTTATTTAATGAAATTTTGCTCTAAAGCGCAATGGCAACAACGCGTACAAGCGACGTATTCGACACTAACAATCGCAACGTTCCGGCGTGAATGAGCCACGGCTGCTCAGCAACCAACAAATGCCTCGCAACTTCGTGCCCTACCGATGTGCTGAATACGCAAGCCGTGCAAAACGACGTGCGCTCGGCTCTACGTTCGAATATGTTCGACTCGTAGTGCTCGAAGTGAAATTATTCGCCGCACAACCAACACCAACACTACAAACATACATGTATATGGCACGCATGGAAGGAACTTGCACAACAACAATAACAACAAGAGATGTAGCATCAAAATACAACACGCAATTGTCGTCGTCGTCGTCGTCGTTGCCGTTACCGTAGCCTTTGCCTTGTTCGTCGTTGAGTATGACGATGAGTTTAAGAGCGACAAAACCGACAGGATGAAAACTGAGCACAGCAGCTTAGTTATAAATGCCAAAATGCCAACTGCAATCCTGAGGATAACACACGAAGAAAATGTTGTACGAGCCAACGAACATATTTGTTTTTGTTCTTTACGGTTTTTGCATTTACAGTTACTCAACACGCATTTGGTGTGAAGGCTCGACCAATTTCGACCGTTAACGAATAGCTGCAACTAACTGCATTTTCTGTGCCTGTACGTATGTATGTAAGTGTGTAGGCGAGTGGGTAATGTGCACGAGCGCCATGCAGGAGACACAGGCACCGCAAGCGAACCAAAATCGTTACCAACTTCACTTGCACTCTCCAACTCAAACAAACGCACAACAGCACGAGGCACTACAATGCATCGTATGTACGTATGTATGTATGTCGTGTGGTCTGCTCGTATAATGGCAGTGACCTGACACACTAGCGAGTGCGGTGCTGCTGACGTACAAGTGAGTGCTATTAACTGAGGGCGCAGCACCGACGAAATGTGTAGGGAAAATCTCAATCTCAATTTGCCAAAGTAGATAATCTCTCGTTATAAGCCACGACAATGGCATGTATGTGTGTATGTATGTTAGCATGCTTTGTGACGTGTGGGGTTGGGGTGGCCATAAGCCACCTGTTTCGACTCGCAGCACATTACAGTTAACACAATTTGTAATGGAAACTGCTAGTCATTACTGGAAATTAACAAAAAATATCCCGTACACCGCCATAGCAACACATTTATATATTCCTACCACTTACAGTCTCCCTATAAATTGCTACGCGTTATTTGTTGCACTATCGCGCTTTACCGCCACGTATGTACGCAAGTTTTTATGGTGCACTCGCTAACTAGTGGCAACCATTCGCTTTCAATCGACCGTCTACACTGATTTGTAGTTTCGATTTCGCATTGCGAAAAGCGCTCGTTGATGCAACAGTTTGAAAATGCCAACAAAGGCGATGAGGCGGGGAAACGAGAGTAATGGGAAAAAAGCGCGTTGCTCCTAAAACTCAACACAACGCTCCACACCGACACAAAGCGGAGAGCATGTGAGAGTGTGCTTAGTGTTGCCGAATGCTCACGATAGTACCCTTCAAAAGGACAAAGTGCTGCATACTTACAGGCGCGCATCTTGACTTCTTTTGTGTGGTGAGTTTTAGTAGCTCCATTAGCGGAGTTAACAGTTGTTGGGAGTGAAGCAAACATATTTGCATAGGTTGTTGAACAGACCTCCAATTGCTGAGGTACGCTAATGTTAGTAAAATTTTTGCGGCGTGGCGGTTGTAAGATAAAGGTCATGAAATCTTAATTTTTCAGCGCAGATGATTAATTAGTGGAGTTAGTATCTGCTTAATTACATTGATGACCTTATTTAGGCAACAATAAAGCCAACACAAATAAAGTAAGCTGTTTATTCAAATTCACCCTAAATGTAGGTCACACTTTATTTCATTTTTAACTAATAAAAACCCAAATGACATTTTTTGGCTGTTTTGTGCCTCTTGCGTCCCTCTCTTTGCGACTATCATGGTGTAGTGGCTGTTATATAGACAGGACGTTGTTCCAACCAATATCAAAAATTAATAGATCGGAACTTCGCAGTCAATTAGAAGTCTTATAAAAAACCTCAGCCGTTCAGAGTGTATTTCCAGTAAAGAGACGATTTCAAGACATCTTCAACAAATGAGAAAAGTGACAAGTTGTGGTAAATGTTCCATAGAATTATTAGCAGTCATCGAATACATCTTTCAATATCAATAATCGTCTGGAAAACGAAATATTAACTAAACTTTTTGATTGTTCTCTATTTTTCCATAAAAATATTTTCATAATCAACGCAAATTTAGGCTAGATTTTTTGATAAAATTCAGTTTTGTCTTTATGTCATAAGTAGTCACCGTAACCATAAATAATGCTTTATTTTGATAGCTAATTTGATAGTTGATTTCAGCAACAAGCGATAAGTAGTTTCTATCTAACATTTACCACTTTTATCGATATCTAAATTAAACTTATTTAAATTTTTATATATGTGGAATCCAGAACTCAAATTATTACAAAAAATATTTAAAAATTTATAAAAGTATTTCCTCTTTACACAATTTTCATTACTAATCAAAATTCCATACTAGAAATCAATTGCGTGATATTTGAGCAACTATTAAACTGACCTCTGTTTGCCCTGCATTTGCATTCTGTTTGAGTTTATCGCATTTAGCATTCATGAAAATGTTGGCGGTTTACATAAAACTCAATGGAAATATTTAACATGAGTGAAGAGGCAAATAATGTTAACAGAATGAACTGAAATTTCATCGTTATTCTCTCAGTTAGCAGCAATCAGCCAACAGTTGCTCAGGATAATATTAATATCATCAACATTTGCAGTTACAATAACAGCACTGTTTATTCCACAGTCACAGACAATGCTGAAATTTTTTTACGATATTAAGTGAATCGTAAAACGTATTTATCCTTTAGATAAATGAAAAGCTGAAATACAAGGAATTTTTCTCTTAAACTATACGTGTACTACTTTAAGTATTAAAACTTACAGTTAAAATTGATAAACTATGTAAGTATACTATATATTAAAAATATGTGATGTAATGTTAAGCTAAAAGTGCCATTTTTTGATATAAACTAGTAAACTTTATTATTGTGGTAAATAAATTAAATAAGCATACAAATAAAGGTAAAGTAATCAAACTGATAAATGGATGTTTGTTGGAAGAAACCAGAACTTACATTTATGTTTTTTCAAATGCATCGTCCAATAATTGACCACGTATATTGTAGCTTGGGTGACAAACGACTTATTTTAGTAAGAAAGAAGAATCATAGAAGAGAGGTGCAAATGCTTACAGTCACACTTTGAATGAACACTGTTAAATTTTAAGTAAGAACACACTTACTTCGCAAATTTTCTCATTTCTCGTATATACTTTATCAGTAGCTGTTATCAGGCGTTGAATAGAAAAACTACTTTTTATCGTACGTTATAGCAAATATGTAAATCTGCTTTCTGCAGATTGCGATTGCGAGAATCACTATTTCACTATTAAAAAGCTTTCTGTAGAATCGTGACATTAACCAAAAATCGTATATATATTTGAAATTTGGTGGTGAAATACTCCCATATGTCTGTTAACTGTTCCTAAACTGTAGAGTATTACTTCGTAAATACATTAATAATGTTAGATCGTTTGGTAAACACGGTTTCGCATATATTTTATTCGCATCCACCTATCCAATAAAGTTTTGGTCTCAATATGAATTTGGAGTCAGGTAAAAACTTGTCTAGCGAAAATTTGCGTATGATTGTCTATAATTACAACCTCATCTTAAAAGTTGAAGCTTAATATTGTCATAATATGCCTTAGTATAATCGGTCCCTTCCTTTTGATACCAATTACCAGTATTTATCTGTTGTAAGTTTTTTTTTTATAATTTTTTATTTGAAAAAATCTTCCTCAGCGCCAATACCTTTTTCAAATGTCTTTCTGGAGATCGGGTTCTTGATCAAGTTAATTGTAAGGTTTTTTCGGATTTTTCTCTGCTCACCAACGGGGAGATATGGGTGGTTAGAATTCAGTGAAAAGGAGACGCAGTGAGATTTTTCACGGATAAGTCGAAGCTAGTAGGAAAGGTTGGAGGACGAGTTTTCTGTAAAGAACTCTTCGTCAATCTTAGCTTCAGGCTCCCGAACCGCTATAGTTTTCCAGACAAAAGTGTCTGCTTTCACTAGAAATAATATCAACATCACTTTATCATCGAACTCATTTTGGTACCTGGTCGCAGCGAAATTGGTGGCAACCGCAAAGCCGATGAACTAACCAGAGGGAGTACCCTTACCCAGCTCTCTTCGGAATGGGACCAAGTTACAGCTCCATTTGCGTCTTGCGTTCTAGCACTGGGTCGACAACCAGCTCCGTCTGCGAAATCCTTCTGGCCTAGAGTAGAACATAGGAGATCTACTGAACTACCTATCCTGAACAAAATTGATCTTGCCGCAACCGTAGAAGTTCTTACTGTACACTGTTTAATAGGCATTCTTGCGGTGTGGCTAAAAATCTTGTCGGATGCTAGTTGTCAAAGTTATATGAAGGAAGTTGAGGTGGAAACACGCAGGTACTTTCTCCTTCATAGTCTAGCTATAGCAAAACTGAGACTAAAACTCAGCAATCTTACCTTTGGTGACTCAAAAGACTTAGCTGAAACTGACATTAGAACAAATTTGTGATAGATTCAAAGGCTTTGTCGATCTGTAAGGATTCTATTATCTAGTATATGCGAGCCGATGTTCTCAACTGTCGAAGTTAGATCCCTCTTAAGATCGACCTCATAACCTAACCTATCCTAACATAGTTTCAGGTCTCCCAAATCGGTCATTATCCAAACAAATATCAATTTGGCTTCATTTCCATCCCATATGTTACAACAAACACTTAATTTTAGGGTCGAAGAATCATTGGTGCATGAAGTACTCGCTTACCAGAGATGCTGACAAATGTTGAAAGTTAGCGAGTAAAACTTAGAAGAGCCGACTTGAAGAGTCTGTTGAAAATTAAAAATAAAAAGAAGAAGCACTGCAACTCAGAGGAAATGAATATTTATTATGGCTTAAACATGATTTTTCGCGCTGTTATTGCTTTACGCTTTACAACGCCATTTTGGTCATTATGCGAACACATTTTCGTACTTCGCTCTTAGGCGCTATTGTTGTTTCCTCGTTGTGCTTGTGAACTTTTTCCTCACCAAATTGCGAACGCTTTGAGTTCATCCTCCTTTGTCACTGTGCTGATGTTATTTTTTGTTTATTGCTCTGGATTTGTATTTGTTTATTCCGTGTTTTTTTATTATCTAGCTTTCTTGTTCGGTTTTTGTCGTAGTTTTTTTTTATCGCTTTTAACTGTTTTCATTACATTTTATATGTTTTGTAGTTGTTTCACTCCTGCTGTTATTGCTGGTCATTACTATGGTCACCACTGTTTTTTGCGCTTGTTGTGTTGTTGTCATTGACACCACCTCGATTTATTTAGTTGAACAGGAGTAGACTTGGAATGAAATTGTACTGTGTGCGGGAAACTTTGTTTAACGTTTTATAATGTGCCCTACACATCTAGTATTACGTTCGCACAGAAGATATCAACTTGTTCCTCTTCTTCTTTTTTAATTCTATAACAACTAGTTTAGACCAAAGTCGAAATGCTTCTTCATTTGAATTTCTTCCAATCTTCGTGTTCATTTGTCAGCGGGTTCCTTGAATCCACCAATCGAAGTCGCAAACCATCAATTCTCAGTACCGTTATAATCTCTTTCAAACCACTTAGGTACATGAGAAAGTTATAGTTACAAAAGTAGATATTGGTGTGGGTCAAAAATAGTATACTTTTTTTTTCGTACTCTGAGAAATAGGTTCTTAGATACCACCAAGAAAGCCTCTTCAAATATTCTAACGGGAAAGTCCTCCCTCCTACAGTTCTATTTTTTTCTTTCTTATAATCAAACTGAAAAATTCAAATTTCGCTTACAATTACTTTAAAAAATTTAATTATCTACAAAATGGTCTCGTGCGAGTTTTTCGCAAATCTAACAGTATAAAATATATTATTGGTTAAAGCTTGATTATTTTCGGGCAAAATTTTTTTCTGATGGATTTTATAACTGAATGTCAAAAAAGTTCCTTCAAAATTTTGTGCGCGGTATCAAATTTCTGGTGCCGAAAAGTTCAGATTATTGGAAAAGTCATTCGGTGATAATTGTTTGTCACCAGCAGGTATTTTCGAAGGGTAGAAATTATTCAAATAGGACCGAGAACGCGCTGATATCGAACCACGTCCAGGATCATCAACTGATTATCAACAAATCAATAAAATAAAATAATTTGTGCTTAAATATTGACGAGTAAAAGTCAGAGATCTTACTGGCTACGTTGGAATATCGGAAGTATCAGTGAAAGATTTTTTTAAAGATGATTAAGGTCTATGAAAAGTGAAAGCACAATTGGTTCCAAAATGACTAAATTTTTTCTGTAAAACAATGCTTTCCGACTACCTAGATGTTAATTTACCTATTATTACTTGCGATGAGTCTTGACCCCATGCTTAAGACTCGGAAATAGATGATCAATCGGCGGAATATCGTGGCTAAGGTGAGCCGAAACCGAAAAAGCACGTCAAAAAATGTCCAAAATTAAGGTTATGTTGCCAGTTTTGTTCGAGGTGTGGAGCACTCTTACCGACCGCTCAAACTGTTAACAAGGAATACTATTTGAGTGTTATGCGTCGTTTGCCCGAAGCTAACTCTTGGTTGTTGCACCACGATAAGGCACTGTCGCATACTGCATTGATTCTTCGTGAGTTTTTCGCAAAATTTCAACCAATATCATGCCGCAACTACCGTATTCGCCTGATTTAGCTCTGTGTGACTTCTCTAGCGCTTCAGCAAACTCAAACCACAGCTCCGTAGAAACCGTTTTGAGTCAAGAGAAGACATCAAATGTGAATGGCTACGCGCATTGAAGAATATTCCGGAAATTGACTTTAGCAACTGTTTCGAGGATTGGAAAATATTCAAGGGAGATTACTTTGAGGAGTACGACAAATATTTGAAGAATAAATTCAGAAATTTAAAGTTATGTACAAAGTATTTATACTTTTTACTCATACATAGAAAAACATATAAAATTATTCATAAAAGTTTTATATAAGATATAGATTTGTATTTTTGAACCGATCATTGTAATTCCCCAACCTAAACCTTGCTCTGAACTAGCCTTAAAGACAACATTTATACTACAGTTGTATGACAGAATCGAGAAGGCTCTTATATAATTCAGTAGCGCGCATTTTAATACTTCCAGCAGCCCCAAATTGCGTATTATTTATGGTAAGCGTGTTTACTGCGCTATTTATGATAACTGTTTAAACAGACAAACGTACATATATGTATGTATATTTACTTGGAATCGGTATGTACAATGTGCCACCACAATTGTTCCGCGGAGCCAAAAAAAATAAAAATTAAAACAAAAACAAAAAACTTCAAGCAAGCGTTTACTGTTGGACCGGATGGCAAACGAATGGGTGGTCAATGTACACGCTTTTCACACAATCGTCCTTTGCATTTCTTTCTCCGCGAAATTTATTGATAATTTATTTTGACATTTGTGGTTTGTGATTGTTATTATTGTCTTCATTTTAATTTTTTATTGGCTTGTTCACTCCACCCACTTAGCGTTTTTGATTATATGGGCGTGTTCGTGCTGCCCGACGTCGCAATCGTGGCGCGGACACAGTGATTCCCAGTCATTTATTGCCCACGCTTCTGCGAGTGCGTTGCCACTGTGTATTCGTTGGTGTTCGTTGTCAATCTCCATTATCGCTCATTTGCTAACATTATGCATTGCATTCGCTCAGCCGCCCCGACCCTGAGGCATGTGGAGTGTAATGTGATTTTTTATTGACTTGTTTTTCGGTTTCGTCGATTGTTTTGTATAATTTATTTTCATAATTTGCATAGAAAAATATTGACAAACAGTTTTACGAACTCAAACACAAGCACAAACACGCGGTGAACGGAGGAGATGATTGGTTTGTAAGGCTTTGCATAATGCATGTGCTGGCGATTGGTGGAAAAAAGTGAAAACTGAAATACACTTTTATTTACTTAAATGAAATCGAAAAGTGCAGTTTAAGCTTGATATCGTCAAGTCTAGCGGCGGTGCATTAAAAATTTGATGAATTTTGATGAAAAATGTACATATGACATAAAAAACTTTAATCAATTAAGTACAAAGCTTAAGATGGTTTAACAAAATCTTAAAATCAATTAGGCATTCCAAGGCAAGATTAAATATGAACGATTTTTATTCAAAATACAGAGCTTTTTCCAACGAAGGTCTCTACAAGCAGTTAGCCGAACTTTAAAAAATCTAAGGATCTAGGATATATTATATTAATTTTTAACTTCTGCTAAGGGGTTTATCTCCATAGTGCAGCCTTATATTATATATAGCTGAGCTTACAACAGCACTCCAGTCTTTTTTCCTTTTCGCCATTTGGCGCCAATTGGACATTCCAAGTGTAGCCAGGTTATTCTCCACCTTGTCTTTTCAACGGACTGAAGGTCACTTTCTCTGCTTCCCCCGGCGGGTACTGTGTCGAATACTCTCAGCACTGGAGTGTTTTCATCCATTCGGACTTGGCCAGCGCAGCCGCTGTCTCTTAATTCGCTGCACAATTTTGTCGTATATCTCGTACAGCTAATTGTTACATCGAAAGTGGTATTCGTGGTTGCCGATGCATAAACCTTTTTCGATTTTTCCCGGGCCAGAAGGATCTTGCAACTGCACAGCAGCTGGTAGTTGACTAAAACTTACCGCTCTGGACCATGCCCAACTGTGCAGTAGTAAATCACAAGAAGCCAACGCAGCACCTATCCGTTCCCACTCTGAAGTTATTGAAACTGAAGTACCAGCCCTAACGAGCTCATCAGCCTTAGAGTATACTGAAATACCATACCAATGTAATCATAAAATGGCTTAATACAAGAAATAAGAAGTCTAGACATCCCTTCACTAGTCTTTACTGTCAGCGAACTCAAAGCCAATGTTACGGCCCTACTGTCGGAGTGAATGGTCACCACTCTGAAGGAATCTATGCTCCAAAGTAGTAAATCTACTGCTACCTTTATGGCAACCACTTACACTTGGAAGACGATGCAGTGGTCAGGAAGCCTCAAGCTGAAGCGAGTCGTTACTTTCCTTTCTCCCCTCGAAGATATAGGAATAGAGAATGATAGCCAGAGCTATGTATCTTTTGTCCCCACAATATATTTTCGTCAAAAATAGAACAATCGGGTAGACAGATAGCACTGGAGTATACAGAAATATAATTATTTGATGAATGACAAGAGTTTCGAGTTAATTCCAAGTGCTAGGGTACTTTGTTGAAAGGGGTGAAAATACTAAACCTCTGAAAGTGTTTAACGCAGTGATAGCTGGTGGTAGCAAAAAAATACATGAACATACAACGAACATTTTCAAGGCGGTGAAAAGACCAAGTGTTCCCGTCCAAACTCGTTTTGATATGATTACTAATATTGTAATTGTAATAAAAATACTATCGTATTAGGTGTGTGACTTTGTTGAAAGAAATGATGCCTCTAATTGTTGGCAATAGTTAATGCTTAATTTCTACATACTTTTCGACGACCCTTGTCACCAACTAAGTAATGTAAGTTAGAACATAAATACTGACAGACAACCGAACGTTTTTCCAAAATTCAAAATTATTACAAAAGAGTTTAAATTTTATTGCACATTTTAATGAAATACTTTCCTCGCTGGCTTTAAGTCTCATGATCTGTTTTACTATAGAAGATTGTAGAAGAATACGTCACTACTTCGCAAAAAAAATCTGCTTTCATTGCATTTTCTCATTTAGAAATTACTTTATTAAATTGTTATCATTGGCTACAGTTTACGAAAACAGATTTGACCCCAAAATAACCCTGGCTACAATGCCAACAGATTTTGTTAAATTAATTAAAAACTCTATCTCACGTCATTGTGAGATTAAATTAAAAGCTTGAAATAACCAAAAACTAATATAATACAATGATGGAGGGAAAGAAGGTGTGAGTTATGTAATATGTATGGGTGTTGCTGTAAGCAAAAAGGTCGAGAAGCGCCCCAGACACACACACACCCATACAATTGTACGCACATATTTGGACGTGCGAACGGCACAAGCTTGTATGTATGTATATATGTATATGCGGAGCAGTGTAATTCCTAAATTGGGCTGAGTGAATGGAAGAATTCGCTGCAGGAGCAGCGTAATCAGCAAGCACTGGAGCGCACTAAATGCATTTCATCAAAGACGCCGGTATAGCCTCGTGACACATACCGGCGCACAGCTACACACACTTATACATACACACGCCGAAGAAAGCTCACAAATGCAAGCAAAAGCAATTTTGCATATTATAATTTTCGAGATGTTTCATGCATAACCTCAGATGCGCATATGTGTATAATACACGCACACAGCACCACATTTGCACGCCTATTTGTATGAACGTGTGTGTAACTAAGGTGCTAACAGCTTATGCTGTTGTGCGTGTGGGGATAAGTGTGTGCAGATTTCAACGGAGTGTGGAGAATTTTAGTTTTCCACTGGCTTCATTCCCCTATAATTTTTATGCCGCCAAGTTTACTCCGCAACTTAAGGCACACTGCACAACAAGTACACACACACACAGTCTCACAAGCAGACTTACACATTGAGCTGCTCATGAGGGGCGTCAGTTTGTATTTTGGCGTAACAACTTGCATAAGTTGTTGTGCATTTACTGTTAAATGAGTGTACATTTTGCATAAAGCCCGAATGGGAGTGATTTAGTGGTGAGTAAAAACGGCAATTGAATTGCTTTTAAGGAAGTTTAAACAAAATTTAATTTATTCAAATAATTTTTTTCTCATATAATTAAAGAATATTGTAAGCAATACTGAAGTTTCTCAATGCAATGCTCTGTATCTGTTCTTATATTTCCTACAGGCCAAATTGTTATACTATTGCATGTCTGTGGGTAAGTCCAGCAATGATTTAAAGATTCTAAAAGTAGATAGTTGAGGGAGATTATAGAGAAAATTTTGAACTATTTTTTAAACGAAATTGAATAATATTTGTTGGCGATTTTCTCGTTTAATCAAACTGAAAACAGTTTCCAAAAATAGAGCAGGTGTCAGAATCGAAGTTAGTCGACTTAACTAGTCTATCAATTTTTTTTTTTCTAATTGCTAATTGGTTGGAACCGCCTTTATCGGACCACCGTGGAATATGGCTGTCATGTAAACTGAGCAATCAAAATCAAATCCACTTTTTTATTTGTTCAGAAAGCTTTACGAAATTTGGCAAGAGTATGATTGTACGTATTGTTTAGAACGGATCGCTATAGCATATAGCTGCCATGCATACTAGACGAGCAAAATCAAGTCTTTGTTTGTCATTAGACAAGATATCTGCATGGAATTCGACATAAATAATTTATTCAAGGTTGTCGGAACATATAGTTTAAATCAGACCATTATAGCATAAAGCCGCCATATAAACTGATCGAACAAAATCAGGGTAAAGGTCTTCTTACACCCTTTCAGCCTATAAGAATTGCACCAATGGAGGGTATTTTAGTGGTTTTTACTGAATCTATTTTGTTTGAATTAAAAAAAAATTAAATATTAGTATTACTTTTATAACCCGAACAGGGTATATTAAGTTTACCACGAAGTTTGTAACACCCAGAAAGATCGAATACCCTATAAAGTATATATATAAATGATCAATATGTCGAGCTAAGTCGATTTAGCCATGTCCGTCTGTCTGTCTGTCCGTATATATACGAACTAGTCCCTCAGTTTTTAATATATCGTTCTGAAATTTTGCAAACGTCATTTTCTCTACAAGAAGCTGCTGATTTGTCGGAACTGTCGATATCGGATATATATATATATATAACATACAGCTGCCACACAAACTGAACGATCGGAACCAAATTCTTGTATGGAAAACTTTCATATTTAACAAGATATATTCGCGAAATTTGGTACAGATAATTTTATAAGTCAACAATGTAATATCCGAAGAAATTGTTCAAATCGGTTAGCTATAGCATATAGCTTTCATACAAACTGAACACAAAGTTAGTAACAGAAATGCACCTGTGAAGGGTATTTAGCTTCGGTGCAACCGAAGTTAACGTTTTTTCCTGTTTGTTTTTATTTTTAAACATTTTTCATAAAAAGGACGACAAAAATGTGATTCTACGAGTCATGAATTGACTACCGCTATTTTTAAAAGTTTTGTTGTTTAAAAAATTCAAAATCATCTTTCAAAATTTTAATAAACAAAACTTTGTTATAACTTTTTATATTCGCAAGCAGCAAATGTTACTTATACGCCATGACATTTTTTGATTGCTATGAAATTGCTTCGTGCTTAATGGATTTACCCACCGGGTACAGCATGCATGAATGTAACAGTTTATTTATTCTTAGGTGTGAAATTGTTAAGAAAGGATGTACACAAAATTTCTAATTGCAATTTCACAGATAAACTAAATGCAGCGGTTTGCAAACTTTAGGAACATGTAGTTATTGAAAGCAGCGAAAATATTTTAAAGTTAAATATATTTTTTAAAGTTGTAACCGCAGAAGTTAATATAAACCTTAGAATTCATAAAATGTATTTTAATAAAAAACTAAGAATGAGTAAGACCTCATCCATCGATTCAAAGTGTGAATGCTAAATAGCGAACATTCGAATGTGTTCTTATCATGAAAAAGCTTCAATGATACAGATTAACCGTGTTACTTAAAGGGCACACTTAGTGTAACAGCCCAAAAAAACGATTTTGGGAATTAAAACAAAAAACGACTCCATCAATTGTTTTGAAAGCCATCTTCCAATTTTGGCCCCGGCTCCATTTAAGACCTCTCTTGACATCTCGAACGAGCAAATATATCAGCTCTGGCAGATTTAGTTATTGATTTATCACACCTTTATTAGTACCGTTATATGGCGAGTAAACGGGGTTACCATTTGATTTCATCCATTTTGTCAACCACTGCATTTTCATACATCTTTACTACATACATACATATATAGAATGTATGCCGTTTGGATTTTACCACCTGTAAACGACAAGTACCCATAATGATTTTCCTGGAACTTTAATTAAACTATTTCCTGTTGCGACTTCTAGGCAGCTAAGAGCGCAACAACATCAAACTGACACATTTATACACACACGCACACATAAATTTATTTGCATATTGCATATATACAATATAAACCTTTGCTCAAACCACCAACAAACCTACCGTTACGTTCATATCTTCAGACACTAACATACACACATACACAGGCATGATTGCGGAGGAATCTGCAGCCGAACTCTGTCAGCAACTCAATTATGTAGCTAACACTGTCACCGTCGACTGACGTCGCTGTGCTCAAGTGAAATTTCGTAAATCTACTGATTTCTTTTTGTTTTCTCCTAAGCCAAATTGCATACAAAATAAGCTTTATTGGATTATTTTCATATTAATAATACAATTTACGTATTCATTTCGCTCTGGCAGTGGCAATGGCGAAGCAGCAGCAACAGTAACGGTGCATCAGCACTGTCGTCAATGCCATTACATACGAATTGCATTGACTGCGATTCTGTTTGACGCTGCACATGCACAATTTCATTTATTTCACCTTTTCAATTGTTTGAATTCCGCCAAAAGCGATTTCTTCTTCGCACTGCAGATGAATCCTTCGGTATAACGGTGCAATGCAGTTGTTACATTTGCTTGGTGGAAGGTAGCACATTTCGTGATTTGCATAAGAATTATAATATTCTTAATAAGTTGTACACATGTGAGTACAGTAGCAGTAATGTTAATAATGCTATGGATGTTCTTGTATCTGCACTAGGAGATCTTGGGGATTGGTAAAAATTTCAACAGAGCCCAGACCATCAAAAAGGAGTCAGATAATCTGAACATGCCGCATAAAGTATGTTTCATTTATTTGTTCATACCGAAGCTCACCGAGAGTTTGAGTCTTATATATGATATTTGATTTAGAGTGTTCTGACATAAGTTAGGTTAGTTTGTCACGACTCACGTAAAATTCTTTATTTTTACACTAAATTATGGCAAAACCAATTTCTATTAAATTAACCAACAAAGGTCGTTCTAATGTAAACAGGACTTAAAACAAAAACAGAACAAATGTTTTTTTGACAAAATCAATCTATTTTATTCAAACTAGTCTCATTCTGCTTGAATACAGCTTTTTGCATGATCCAAAAGCATATCGAACGAGTGTTTTAGCTCGTTGGCCGGTATGGCCGCCAGTATCCCGATGCAAACCTTTTGAATGGTCTCTACGTCTGCATAACGCTTTCCTTTCATGGGCAAATTCATTTTTCCGAGAAGGAAGAAGTGGCACGGGGAATGCCTAATGGTTAAAATGTGACTTTTGGTCAAACAATCGGTCATAAGAGTCGATCGATGAGACCAATTTTTGGTCGTCAGTCAATTTGTGCGGAACAAACCGTGCACACACCTTTTGTAAGCCCAAATATTCGTTCGAAATGCGATAAATCGATGTTTTGGAGATGCTTAATTCCATTTCCATGAATTTCAATGATGATTTCGGCTGATTTTTGATGAATTCACGCACAGTTTCGATGGAATATCTGGTGATCACGGATTTTGATTGACCCACATGTTGATCTTCACTTATGTCCTCACGACCACTTTGAAAACGTTGAAACCACTCTTGTTCATCAATTGAAACTTTTTGGTAAAAGTTTTACCACTTTCAAAACAAAATTTAAAGTTGGCACATGAAACGCAATAACTTCACTTCCAATCGATGAAATGTCATGAAATTTTCACTGGGCAATCGATTATAAGCAGAATTCACCGGCATATAGGCCACCAAGGGGCGCTAGATTCAAAATGTCACTGAAAAAATTGGAATCCAACTCCATAAAAATGAGATGGAAAATATATAGTACAAATGATTGTTAGTACCAAAATATACCACTTTGCTAGAAGAAAAATGCATATAAAAGGTATCAAATCTGGAAAATTTAAGTTAGATTCAATAAAAGAACATTGACAATCCAAAGTTTCGATTAATAAAAATGGGAGAAATAACTTAAAAAGGCGGGGTCTGTTCCAACTGCCTATTTTCTACTACTCAGCTCAATCATCAAAAAGTATGAGTTCAGTCCTTTCAATCCCTCGCGAAAAAATACGATTGAAATCAATAAAGAGTGTGGCGAAAATGTATCAAGCAGGCTGGTACGAAGACGTCCTAAAGAAAATAATTCGCGAAACAAAAAAATCCTCTCATGACACAAACATTATATTTCATTGAACCCTTTCAATTATTTCATACTTATTATATCTAATCATATGTAATCCGGTACACCATCGCTGATCGTTGTTTTGCAATGAAATCGATTTTTCAAAAATTCCTTTTTCTTTAAAAATTTTACTATGTATTTTTAAAATATGTACATATGCTAATATAATGATTGATATAGTACTTTTTTATTCCAAAAAGACTCTTTTTTTAGCAGTAAACTATAATATGTATATATACCACTCCATTTGCTATTTACCAATCCATTGATGATTTATGATGCCAAGAATGAAGTCAAAGTTCAGTAAACGACTACTTCAAAACCGAAATCAAAAAAACGAAAAAGATATATGAGAGGCTTCGATCTATATAAAATTTCCGCATCATTTTTGAGAAGTCTACTATTTATTTGTCTAAGGCTGTATATAATACATACATTGTTCCAAAAAGGTACCCGGAAATTGCAAATAAAACGGAAAATATTTAATTATTCAAGAGTTTTATTTTGTTGCCTTCAAAGTAATTTTTACCAGATATAATACACCCCTCCAAGGATTTTTTCCGTCCTCGAAAATTCCTTCAGCGAATTTTTTGTTACGATCGACTGAAAACGGGTTCCACGGAGCCACAATTCCAGTTTGGGGAACAAGAAAAAATCAAACGGATCCAAATCTCATATTCACCAGATTGATTGTGATATTCATTGTATTTTTGGGTTAAAATGCAGTGCATTATCATCTTATAAAATCCATTAATTGTTCTACCACAATTCCAGCCGTTTTCGATGGATGTTCTCACCAAAACAACTCAATACGGCCAAATAGAACAAGCATTCTTACTTAGTGATCGTCTGTTCTTCCAGAACAAATTCCTGATGCACCAAACCATAAATACCCAAAGAAACATTGAGCATAATTACATTGATTTTTGAGCTGCTTTGGCGTGGACTACTTAGGTGTACCGACTTATGCAGCTGCTGTAAACAAACTGGTTGACAAATCGCGCCAGATCGCGGCAGATCGCGCTCATCTTTGGCAAGATAATTAAGAACAGCTCTAGCAACTTCGCAAAATGAATTTTTTTAAATATCATTTACCTGGGGAAATTACTTACAATTTCCGTGTGCTTTTTTTATCACAATGTATTTTTTGTCATATTGAAAAAAAATATCTAATATAATATCTCTGTCTCTCTTTCCTTTACTTTTCATTCAATTAGTTTTGAGCGTAATTTCATTGAATAGATGTATACTGTATGCATATACATATAGTACATAGGTATGTGAATTTTTTGTAGTTGTAAGAATCACAGATATTCAATGCAAATTATCTCTTTGACTCCTCTTAGCCGCTAGTAGTTGCCAATTTATCATTCAATTATAGTTTTAATGCAATTTTTCTATGRAATTTGTATAGGTGGCGATTTTAAGAGATTTTGTATGGAAAAGATATATATGTATGTATATTATATACAATACATGTAAATATTAACTAATAAATTGTTAACACATTTACATCCGATTTACGCTCCTAAAAACAGTAATCTTTCTTTAATATACATTTAATAAATATTCGTAGACTAAACTACTAAGCTAGACAAGAGTTTGTATGTATAAGTATGTATGTATTTACATATATACTACATATATCTGTACATATGTATGTTTATAATGAGCTACATTATCATATTTCGTATGCATGAAAACTTGGGAAAACTTTCGCAATAAAACCCGCGCTACTAGTTTATGGCCGCTACCTCACCCCACCGCCGGCGCTTAAATGCAGATTTTCGACATCTTTTCAACATTAAATCAGCGATGTTTACAATTATTGCGTACAATTTGTGCGATTTGTAGTCATTTGCCATTGGAAGCCACAGTGAAGGAAGTAGATTTGACAACGGCAAGAGGAGGGAGTTAAGAAAAGGTATACATTTATATATGTGTATGACAAACACTTTCACCTACAGATATGCACACCTGCAGACAGTCAAGCCACGTATGTATTGTGAGCAGAGTTCTCAGAAATACTTTTTTTTTTCAAAACTTTATTGCTGTCTTTGCACTTCTGTCAGGCGTCACGCTGCTTATGCGCACATGTGTATATCTATGTATTAAGTATGTGTAATTGTATGTGCGCATGAATATTGCTGTTGATTTCGTTGCAATAATGGCGGCGTGTACACCCCACATTCGCTTGCAGCCAAAGTGCAAATTTTATTATCGCCATTCAAAAAGATTCAAAATGCCACTAATGAAGGTGATAAATTTGTCAGAGTGTGTAAGCATATATGTACATGTGTATATACATACATGTGTATTTTCAGCTGCACAGAAATTAAGTAATGAATGAATGTACAAATTAGCAACAGACATTTATGTTAGTCACACATACATACATACATATATACGATTCACGGAGATCAAGTTGGCGTCTATGACAACGTTACGTACTCATACTCATACTTGTGAAATGCTAAATTGGATCTAGTTGCAAACTTATTTGTGTAAATACTTTTACGTACATATATGTTAAGTGCTCCTAAGAGCAAAAAATAGTAAGAATGTTCATAATTTTAAGATTCTTAAGTTGTCCACGCCAAAACGATCCCTCTTATCATCATTACACTTGTGCCAACTTTCTTTCAATCCTCCAAACATTAGTTAAAGTCATTTTCCGAAAAAGCCTTCAACGCGCGTAGCGATTCACGTTCAATGTCTTCAACCGATTTAAACCGGTTTCCCCGAACCGCTCGTTTGAATTTGCTGAGTAGCCAGAAGTGAGGAGAATACGGTGGTCGCGGCACGACGGTGCCCTATCATGATGCAAAAACTAAGAGTTGTCGGTCCATAATTTCGGCCCCTTTTCACGAATAGCTACTAATAAGCGACGGACAGTACTCAAATAGCATTCGTTGTTGACGGTTTGACCGGTCGGAAGGAATACAATGAGCACCACACCTCCACAATGGAAGAAAAGTGAGTGGAGTTTTGAACTTTGCCACGATATTGGAGCGAAGGATCGAATGTTTCCGATGTTCCAAGACTCATCGGCAGTAATAATACGTTTCATGACATCCTCATGGTCGGAAAGCATTGTTCGACAACCGTTAACGCGACGCTGTTTTTCGACAAAATTTACTTATTTTATAACCAACCATGCTTTCATTTTTCTCATCACTTCACTCATCAAATCATTGATTCGAATGTTCAAATATCCAATTGGTTCAGTCGATGTGTGAGAACTCGCATTTACTGTTTTGCGTTATTCTAGAGATCTTGGAAGTACTTTAGGGAATAAAATGTAGCAGTCGTAGCTGAGAGTGTACACGAAGACCGCATAGAGTTGATTCGACGCTGTTCACAAGATCTTACATTTTTACGTCAAAATTTGAAACCGCTCGACCTTCAAGACATTGCTTTGCTTCATGGGGTCCTTGAAAAATTCACAAGAAGATCTGACGTTTTCGAGACAACTTTTGTTCAGCGATGGGACCCATTTATGGCTCAATGGGTATGTAACCTAGCAAAGTTGTCGCATTTGGGACGAAGAGCAACCTGAAGATAACCGACTATTGAAGATCGTGATCTCGGCGACATTTGGTACCGACAAGATAGCTTTATTAAGAGCACATGTCGGTGAACAGATAATTTCACGTTTTGGGCGGGTCGATTGGCCTCCAGGATCATGTGATATAACACCGTTATACATTTTTCTATGAGGATATGTAAATTCTAATTCCCACTTCGATTCTGGCCTTGGAGCAAAACATCACACGTGTTATTCGCCAGTTACCAGTCGAAATACTGAAACGATTCTGAGACGTAGCCGCGGCCAACACTTGAAAGAGATGATCTTCAAAAAATAAATGCCAAAGAATGTTCTTTCTAATGATTATAAACATTGCCCATTAAATTTGAAGTTTCTCTGTTTTTTCTTAAAAAAAAAAAGTAGAGAGCCGTGAATATTTTTTTCACAAAGATTTAAGTTCAGAAAAACTTAAGAGCACCGTAATTCAATTGTATCAAGAAACTATTAAAAACAAAATAAGATAATACGAATCGCACTATATTCAAGCAATCTGGAACACCCCACCCTACTGCCAACACCCTACAAGAAATAAGCATTAGGCTCAAAAAAGTTAATCAGAAAAATCATTTATGGTACAAAAAAGCTTTGAAATCGTATTACTACTACAACACCAACTGCTAGCGCATGTATTCATAATTGACAGCACATACACAGACAAACACACAGCCATGCAAACAAGCGCACCTAAATGCGAAACTATTCATGTAAAACCAAAATAGCGGTAATAATACGGTTTATTGGATATCTTTATTTCCGCTTCAATGAAATCGTTTGCGGAAACGGATGTGGCAATAAGTTGTAATATTGTCTGGAATTGCACACATCCACAAATGCATACTCCTACGCAGTGCTCACACGCACGTCGCCTCCATTGTTACACACACACACACACACAGCCTCCCATCCATTTTAAATAAAGCTTTAGGAGAAAACTTATTACACGTACAACAATTTTAGTTTAGTTGTGACATTTAATTCGCAGCTGCAATGAGCTGCAAGCGTCATTTTAGTGTTCTGCATCATTGCATACTTTTATCTCATCTCACAAGCGAGGAAACACAAGAAAGAGTATGAAGGTTTCTAAGATACTCAAACAAAAATTTGATGATGGTCATCTCAACATTGTATTAACATACATGAAAATGTATTTTTTTCAATCCGGGTTAAAATTTACTTAACAAAATATGGGGTTATTGTAAGCTTGTAAGGAGTGTCACCGACCTAAATATATACTGGAGCCGTTGTTTCTATTTTTGCAAATTACATACGCGAAAGGATATGTGAGCCTAGGGGTTAGGGTTAAGGTTAAAATGGCTGATTCCTCGTCATTGGGGAGGGAATCCCACTTAGAAACCCCTGTTGTTGGATATCAGCTATCATCAAAAACGCCCTGAATCTATCACAATATATATTTTCGCTATTTCACTTGAATATCAAAAGCGGGGCTTTCGAAGAAGAACTGCAGAGATGATTCTATATCATATACTTCCCTACAGATAATCCATCTGGCATATGGTAAGATATTCAATTTTTTTGGATAAATCCCGATCGGATAGTGTCCAGTCCAACCACTGAAATCTGGACCTTGCTGAGAGCGAAAAGTTCACGGGATCTGGAGTATTTTCAAATGAAATCAAAATGTGCGAGGGTTCCAGAGTGCTCAAGCTCACAGTTATCAAAAAACTCAATGAGAGCAATTTCGTTTACGTAGGAAATCCCCTAACAGCCCACTTTCTCCAGCTTTTCCAGAAGATGTTTGACAACCAGGATTCAGCAGAATCCAAAGAAGTGTCGAGAAAACTCAGCTAGTACGATATTCACATTCTGTTGTGCACGCGCAATTTAACATTCCGCTACGATCGTTTTATCGATTCAACCCTAAACTTATTCAAAGCTATAATGACCGCTTCGAGTAGAACGTTCCCGATATCGGGGAAGGTCCCCACTGCATACTCCTCGTTCCTTATGGTCCGATCGATACAGATGACAAGAGTGTGCAAGGTACTGTAGACTGGCCTACATTTGCAAAGGCATGCTGCTACTTTGCAAGTCGACTTCCCGGGATACTACCCCTTATGTGCAGATCAATCCATCACTCTAACGTTTCCAATAAGAAAGAGGAGATACTGACGGATTTGAAGTCCTTAGTCGCCAAAGCGATCTCTTATCGCCCTTCGCCCAGGAATATAACCCAATCTAATGCAGTTCACATATGTGGGTATGAGCCATTTGTGCGAAAGCAGGACAGCTTCTTCGCTTATTGTAATATCGGAAATATACTTTAGATTCTTTCAAAGCGACCGCAATAGCAAATGTTAACACGGGAGATGTCAAAGACTCGTTTAACGATTGGGATTCCTTTGGAGGGATCGAACAGAATGAATGCTATGTCTACGAAGAGAAAAAAAATTATTAAAGTAACAAGACCGTTAAATGAAAGCGCCCAATGCAAGAGGCATGAAGTGCAGTCAGTGTTCAACTCTTCAAAGTTTAGCGAATAAGAAAAATAGAACACACTGACAGGTTGCAGACATCTGATGAAGAATATCTACAAGAAAGTGTCGTTATTTAGAGACATACTCACATGCCATATGAGTTACATACGCTCTTGCCCGGTCTTTAGCAAAATGGGATTGCGAAAAGGGCGAAGTTAAAATAAATGAAAATATCTTCTTTTTTTTTTAAGTTAATTTCCCCAAGGTGTTTAGCGTGCGCCACAAAAAATTAATAACTGCAAATGTGACGCCAACAATGCACATCGCGACGGTCCGGCGACTTCTTCTTTCGCTTCGCTGAATTTGTTTACCATTGCGCCAATTTTTCCTCCCACACAAGAACACATGTATGTACATGTGTAAACACGTATGTATTCCCACTCATAATTTCGTTTCATTTCAGTTCGCAGGCTGCTCCCACACAACCTTACGCTTTGGTTTATCTTTCCATGCCCATTTTATAACGAATTTTCCTCGTGCACTTCGGCCAAGTATTTTGTGATTTCGTTGAATGCGCCTCGCTGGACGCCCGGTGTAACTCCGAGCGGCTTTCGTGACTCATTGTTGACTTTAACCGCCACCGGTGGCATGCAACGCGCCACATTGCTGAGCCAAGCGTGTCCTCCGCGCTGGAGCGGAGGTCGCCTGAGCTGCACGCCGAAACGAGCAAACGGCCAGCTGGCAACAGCGGCACCGGAGCGGTTGGTGCTTGGGGAGTCTTACGGCGCTACGGCAGGCGCGTTATTTGTTCTGCTTCTGTTCATTTGCAGTATCTGATGGATGGTAAACCGTGAACGGTACTGCGCATTCGGTATCTTCAATTAGTAAGCAATAAGCGTTTGTCAATTGGACACAGGACAGCGCGTTTGTGCCATAATTGCCGATGCGCTGCTTCATTGACACCGCCAACCAGTTACAGCTACATGAAGTGCGTTCCGCATGAAGTGTGGCAATAGTAGGCCGTACCGAATCGCCCGCTGGGGATTAATTACACTTCGAGGCATAATTAGTTTCTTTTTTTCGCTGTGCTTAAGACAAAACAGTGCAGTGCACGACTTTGAGAGCAGTTGCTACCCTTTTAAACGCCAAACTCTTCCTGAAGTTTAGTATTGAGAGCATGCGAAGTCTTGAGAAGTATCATATATACCACTCACAAAGTCTCCTTTAAAATAAGATTTCGGGTTGTACATTACCAAATGTGAATAACTATGTATGAACAGAGGCCAGCCAAGTTAGACCAAAACTTCAGAAGACATATAAAAGCATTTTGCAATATTCGGTCATTATGTATGCATATACTATATATAGAGCTTAGATGGAACAAAGGACCCAATCGGATAGTTGGTTTGTATAATTTTATTATCGAAGCAACCTTTCGTTAGTGTTTTACTAAATCACATACAATCACCGAAGATTGTGAGCCCATAAAACATCCAAAAGATGCTGTCATGGACCAAAATATCATCGACGGATTGACGTGTTATTTTAGATGTATGCAGGCGGAAAATATTCGACATAGTTGGCAATCGAAACTTCGCATGGAGAGTGCTCTGGGAAAAGTGAGTGTCGCGCGTGCTCGCCCTTAGGACGTATTGTCTTAAAACAATGAAAACGATGACTTCGCTTCGAGTTTCCACCGTATTCTTCAGATCTTTCGCCCAGCACCATTTTCCTGTTCAGTCAGACGATCATCTCCAGAAAACACACGTTGAAAAGTAAATTAGCACCAATGAAGAAGCAAAAGGCCTAAAGTACAACAAAAATGTTATCGAACAGTTAAAAATTCGTAATAAGAAACTGTAGGGCATTTTGGTTGAAAAAGGTGGCCTTTGTTTCCAATGCTACAAGACTTTTAACTATTTTTGGTCATGAATGAAATCTCCAAAACATGAAAAACAATCATATGGAAATTTGTTAACAATCTCTTAACGCTATTATAATCGATTTCCAATGCAAATGAGATCTCGCTTTACCTCGTCTACCAACTGTAACTGTTTTAAAGGGCTATACCAGTGTGACACAATATAGATTTTTTTTTTACTTTTTGATAGTTTATGTTTTCAAAGAACATCCTGGGAAATTGGCACGGTCGGGTCTTGAATAGTTATTGAATGCCAGTGTTCTAAAGAGCGACCTCTCGCAGCTATTTCGTGGGAGTTGAATCTTTAAACGCATTTTTCTCGAAACGACATCATAACTCAAAGAGAAATTGATCGATCGACTTCAAATTGAAACTAAGCATCCTTTAATATATTTACTACTCGTATACAATGATCTACGATCTTATTTTGTTGGTTTTGTGGCTGAAAATTGTCAATTTGGCATAAAAAAAACGACCGTTTTTTAAAAACGATACTTTTTACTACGTCATTTTGTTAATTTTTGGTATTTTTCAAAAATCTTAGGTCATTGAATAGGAAATACCTTCAACTTTAAGAACCTTTTTGAATTAATGTCAGCAGTTGAGGAACTTTAAATACCTTATTATATTCAAAGACCTCAGAAACATTCGATGGAGTACTTTCTTTTAAAAAAATTCACAAAAATCGCCTTCATGGGTTACACTGATATAGCCCCTTAAAGAACTAAGTGATGTAAGTCAAGCTTAAAAATGACAGTTGTCCTCCTTTTTTGTTTAATCATAACTATGTGTTTATTGAATTATTCAATCAAAAAAATCGCTAGAATATTGCACCGAATACTCAAATTGATTCGGTTGTCAAGATTTCTCGCGAACTACCAATCTTAATGAATTTGTACCCAGATCTTCGAGATATAATTTACAAGGCCCTGAACGAAGGGCACTCCCAGAAATAACATCATAATGGCCGAATTTTGAAAATTTGAAGAAAAAAGCAAAATTAAACAAAAAGAGGAACAGCGAAACGCGACAAATATTTAAACCAAACTTTAAAATAATGAGTCTTATACAAGATTCTCAGACAACTCAATATCTTATTTCATTAGCCCACTTCAGAATTGAGCACCGATTAACGGTAACTAAATATTTGTGCAGTTACCAAATTAAATTTGATGGACGAGAAATTTTCTAACCTTAAACATTTATTATAGATTATGGGGCAACCCACCCCAGATCTTTGTTACAGCAAATACATTAGCAAATAACTCTATTTTACGACATTTTTGTACGCCAAATTTTACGATCGCTTGGAAGTTTAACTTTCCCCAAATTGCTACGAAGTCGCGCGGAACGACTCTGAATGAGTCCATGAAAGAGCAGCGCCCACATGCAAAGCAACAACACATACAAGTTCTGCCCAACCTGAAGGACGAATAAACATTGTTTAGCTTATACCGCATTCATGCATAAATATTCTACTTGTGCTCGTAGAAATAAAAACGAACAAGCCAAATCGTCAAAAATAGCTTCAGCTTATCTTTTAGTGTCTAAATTTTGAAAAACAAAAATTTATGTTATTTCTCTTTTAATCAAAAACATTTCAATTCATCAATTTCCATTAATTTCAGCTTCCTAAGCCAGTATAACTGTAAAAAATGAATATGGAATCAATGAAGATGCGCAGCTTGCCGAAGATTCCAGTGTCAAAGCAGAATTCAGTAGCAAGCGCCAAGAAAACAGCGGTGAGTAAAGGTCAAAGGGCAAGTATTCACTGTATGTACTAGTTGATAAGTGAAAGAATGCTATCTTGGGCGCTGTTTTACTGTTAGGTTTGCCAGGAAGTTTGCAACACGCAAAGGAAACGTCGAAGAGCATTTAAAGTATATCTATAAATTATCTCACGAGCTGTCCGTATATAAGCGAAAAAGTCCCTCAATTTGTGAGATATCGATATAAAATTTTACACACGTTCTTTTCTACCGAAATAACTGCCCATTTGACGGAACCGTCGTTATCGTACCACTAAAATTAAATCCTTGCATGGAAAACTATTTCATTTGACTAGATATCCTCACGTAATTTAGCTTGAACTATTTTGCAAGACAATGCTACAATCTCCGATGAAATTATTCAGATCGGACCACGGTAGCATTAGCTGCCATACAAACTAACCGATCAAAACCAAAATAAAGATTTTTTGATACCCTTTATGCAGTACGAAATGCTCCTATGGAGGGTCTTGCAGCTTCGGCGCTGCCGAAAGCAAAACTCACTTACCTTAATTTTTGAAGACACGACTATTTTTCTTTATTTTTTGCGATTAGCATCAAGCACAACCAGCAGGCTACAACGGTGCTTCGTTATTGTTTTTGGTGCTTTTTTTTTATATTTTTGCGCCAAAGGAAATAATTTCGCGCGAAAATTTTATGTAAAATTCTTATTCTTTAATACTGAAAAAAACATGAAATTTCAATTAGTTGGCAATCTTCTTGCTATTTTTCGTAGGAACATGCAATAAAATTAACGGTTTCTTATGTGAAACTTACTAATAAAAATATTATATTTTTACAAGGACAAAAAGTTTAGTGAGGACGAGTCCAAAACAATAACTGAGCTTAAAAAGCTTTACTTGGAAACCATTAAGCTGGACGTGGATTTGCAAAAAGAGATTTATAATATGGAAAAAGCATTTGAGGTTAAGCATAATGCAATTTTCGAAAAGCGCGCCAAGCTGCTCGAGTGAGTTTCAATTAGTAGTTAATAGTTAATTAAAAAACAGTTGTTACCGTTAACCTTATTGCCTACGCTTTCAGTGATTATCGCAAGCAGGCACAAGACGATGCCAACACTGAGAGCAATTTGTCAAACTTTTGGTTACGTGTACTCAAGGCGTCGTACACGGAGTTTATAAGCAAAAAGGATGAAAAAATACTAACGGTATGTGGCCTATACGGATCTGTGCAGGTTGATTGTTGTATTTTTAGTATATTTGCTTGTTAAACTGCAGCATCTCACCGATATACGATCGACATTGTGCAACGAACCGATAGTTATGTTCATTATTGAATTTCATTTCGAACCGAATGAATTTTTTTCGAATACTATTTTAACGAAAACATACTTTTTGAACTGTCTGCCCGACGTCGATGATCCCCTTTCGTATGATGGTGCTGAAATTTACAAATGTGAAGGTTGTAAAATCGATTGGAAACAAAACGGTAGCGAAAAGGATAAAAAATGTAAGTATAAAATTCAAATATTTTTTGTTAACTTCGAAATCAAACAAAAGAAATAAATTTGCAGCATACAATTCGTTTTTCGACTTCTTTAGTCCGCCGACACTGCCCGAAGACACGGAGGATCCAAACTATTGCGATATAAATGCAAGTAATTCATATAATTAAAACAGTTCTATAATTCAACTAGCTTGCATGACTAGGCTATTTTACAAAATGATTTTGAGCTCGGCTTCTATCTGAAGGAGCGCGTAATTCCAAAGGCTGTGATGTTTTTCACTGGCGAAATTGCCGATTGTCAAAGTTCGGACTCCGAGTCCGAGGATACGGACGATGAGGACGACGACGACGATGATGATGACGATGAGGAGGAATCGTCCAATAATGAGGCGAATGAGGACTAAGCTTATTATTTCCTATATTTATTCAATTATTGTTATCACTATCTTTTTAAACATTGTGAAAACACATCTCTCCGCTGCATATGCATTTTATATGTATGTATGTATATATACTTTCAAAATAATATTTCTGAATAAAATTTATGTCAACAAGTATCTTATGCGTCCTTATTAACTATGTTAAGAGAAATATACATATACTCATATATGTATGTAGTATTGTGTGTGCATATTAGTTTAGCATAAATATTACAGCACCATGTGTATAAATGTACTTTAGAATTAATCTAGTGTCGGTATATCCGGGTCGTTAGTCTCAATAAGATGATCGGCTATGATTTGGCATTCAGGTTTTCCAGCTTTGAAGCGTTTAACGCCCTCACGCGTTACGCTGGTGCCACTCAGATCCAGATATATGAGCTCAGGTGAGCATTGCACGAGATGATGCAGTGAGATGTCGGTGACTTTTTTATAATTTCTTACACTAAGTCTTACAAAGCTATTTTCGCTTGGACGATTGCCAATACGAATCCAAATCACCCCAGGCTCCACTGGATTTTGCGGTCTTCCAAAGCAACAAATTCCTCGATCTGAAATGGGATATTGGCGACAGCATGGGTGATGACTGAAGTGCGGTACTTGCCCTGACCCAGAGCTCGACCTACTAGTTTCACGTCCGCCCAATGGATTGATTATATTCCAAAACAATGGATGTTGTATCATTTGATCGATTTGATTATCCGATATTGGCGGTGGACGCACATGCCGTATACTGGGACGGCGGTTTACAAAATCTAAGAATATAACTTGATCTGGACGCGGTAAAAATCGGCTGCGTGATGGTACATTGCCTGCCGGTTCTGGCGCGTTGTTGTTGTCTGTTGAATTGTCTAGCGCTAAGCGCGATGGTGATGCGAAGGGTGAATTCATTGCAGATGATGGCGATGAGGACGATGTAGAAGACGAAGAGGATGATGTGGAGGGTTGTGGGCTAGCACAATTTGGTTGGTCCTGTTGCTCCGAGGTTATATTGTCACGTCCATCTTGTCCGGATGTATTTGAATTTGCATCCACAGTTATGGAATTAATAGGCGAATTACTATCTTCGCGTGCGGCTGATGCCTTCGATGTGGACGGTTGACAATCTTTACTATCAGAATCTTTACTTTTATTTTTGATCGATAAGCTAGTTTTTGTATCGTTGGCACGCATATTTAAGGGACACTCAAGTAGTAATTCTTTTAATGTTAGCACCACATTAAAGCATTGAACATCTGAATCGGTTATAGGTGTAAACCGCAAATCCAAGTACTGAAAATTTCAGACAATATTTTGTTGCTAATAGCAATGCTCAAAAATGGTAGTAAGTATATATACTCACCTCTAGTTTTTTAAAACCAAAACGAGCAGCCATGCTACCATACGGTATAAAATCACCCAATCGTGGACAACCTTTGAGGCTAAGCCAACGTAGTGAAGGTATTTTGGATATCATCATGATGTAATAAGGTTCAAACCAACTGCAGAATTCAATACCAAGTTCCTTTAAGATGAGAATGAATAAAATCCTAAATGCATAATAATATAGTTTATACACATACCTCCAAATTCACTAGGTGTGTGTGAATACCCGAAAAAACCGTTTGTTCTTCTGGTGGCTTACAGATATTACAATCTTTAAAAACTAACCGCTTTAAACTTTTCGGAAAATTCACAATTCGTACCTACAAAGAAACGAATAAGAAATGTTAGCGATGTTAGTAATATGTTCTGAAATAAAAAGTTTCCATGCCAGCTATATGTCATATGATCCGAACTGAACAATTTATCGGAAATTTTACCGTTACCTTGAAAAATAATACAAACGAACTTTTTTTGTATATTCAGTTTGTAAGGCAGAAATATACTAAAGTGATCCAAAAAATTAGCCGCTCCTCGGGCAGAAGTGTACAAAATTTCAGATTGGTACATCTAAAGCTGAAGGACGGAGGACTAGTTCGCATATATACAGACAGACGGACAGGGAGACAGGCTACATCAACTCAGTTCGTCATCCTGATCATTTATATCTTTATATATTTTTTGTGGTCTCTGATGTACCCTTCTAGGCATTACAAACTTCGTGGGGAACTTAATATACCCTGTGCACGGTATAATTACTTACATTCCTAAGATCTACTGTAACACCACGTAATTCCAAAATACTTAGTTGTGTGCTTCGCAAAGCGAAAGTGTCCGCCAACGTTTTATTAAACTTCAATATTTCCGCACTTGTATATTTTCTAGATGGACCTCTCAATTTTATGCTTGTAGTCCCTTGATGCGTACGTTCCATTACAAATTCAAGTATACCTAATGGTAATAGTTTTTGACTGAGATCTATATGGTGCCAAAACCGTCGGTCCATCAATAAAGTATAAAAACGATTGCAGCAGCTGAAATGACATAGAAACCGACATATGAACATACATATGTATGTCATAAATAAGAAGCCGGCATACTTACTGCATAAGTACGTAATACGACCAGGAGTCTAGATTTTTAAATATTTCGTAAAGCAGCTCGTCCGGAAAATCTGTGATACCAACTTTGTTGTATTCAACAACACCGCGCAGCTTTGCAGCAGGTATATACTCCGCCACGGCCCCATAATTCGTATTAGATGCAGTGTCACCGTTCTGTTGGTCTACGCCATCCGTATGGCGACGTTTTCGTTGTATTCTTTGCTCAGGGAGATCATTTTGCAGTTCTGATGTTTTTTCGTCAGTCCCGGAATCCATTTTCTATAGTATTTTTTGCAAGTTTGTTGGAAGGCACCAACAATTTAGTTTACCATTTAAAAACAATTGGAGATGTGTGCAAAATGGTATTATGGAACTATCGGTAACAATACGGAGCAAATTTAGGGTGATCACAGACTGCATAGTAAGATATGATCAACACGAAATACAGCTTCAGATACGAGGCTCCATATTTTTACGAAAAATTAATCTTAAAACCAAATAAAATTAATAATTTAAAATAAATTCAGCAAATATGACATCATTCGTTTGTGTTTTATTTATGTTAACTATATTTTATTCAACGTTATTATGTACTACATTTACATTTATTTTAAATTTATATATTTATGTTCAATAATTTACATAATTTGTAACTTTGCTTAGTATTAGCTAGTAAGGTTAAAAATATGTTAACAAGTTTTCTTAAAAAGTAATTTTACGTTAATATCGATTGATTGCGATTTTATATTCGATTAATTTTGTAACACGATATAAGTTTTACATCTTTTGCCTGTAATCAGTCGCATGCAATGAGTTAACAGCTGTTTGTTTCTAACAAATTAGAGAAATTTGTGGCTTCGTACTTTCTTCAAAAAAAGTGAATTAAATTTCTAACCAAAAATATATACGATAATGTTCCTGCGTCAAATATATAATTATGCTAAATTGCGAGCGAGCTCTCATGTTTTGCAACGAGCAGCCTATTCAACTGGGAATACGGGCACAGCCTCTGCAACTTTACTTTATGATCGAGATCCACAACCACAATTCACCGATCCTGAAACACAAAAGCTCCTGCAGTCCATGACACAACTACAGCTCGAAAAAATTTTTCAGAAGACAACAGTGCCAGACAACTCGGTGGACTACAAACTCATGACGATAGACATGCTTGAAGATGAGTTTCGTAAGAGTATTGAACGTGCGAAAAAACGCTTGCAAATGCCCCCTGTCGTACAAATGAAGAAGGATGAACGGCGAATCATATCCAACGATAGTGCGTTAAGCTGCTTCTCAGACACAAAATATGTTATTACAGATATAACATACGGATTACGACAGACAGAACGAAAAGTTGTTGTGCGTCAAACGGACGGCACGCTAGAACACGCACCAATGGAGATAACTAAACGAATGCATCAATTATATTTTCCACTTACTGGACGTAGTATTCGTATTCCACGTATGTTTGAAGACGATCATTTACAACGTTGTTTGGATGAACAAAAATATTTATTCATTTTGAATCGTATGGTAGTGCAATTTGACCCCTTCGAACCCAAATTCCACACTATTAGCAGCCGCGTATATCAACACATCAACGAAACCAAGCAATTTGATGACTTACGTTCTACGAGACATTTTGGTCCAATGACATTCTTCTTTGCTTGGCATCGTTGCATTGACGATTTACTTTACGATATGGTGAGACGGGATTATCTGCAAAATGCAGCCGAACTCATTGCACTCTTATATAAGTTACACGATATGGAACCGAATTACAAAAATATTTTGAAACAAATTGATGAAATTAAGCCTAAAGAAGATTTGGCATTGAAGGAGCTTGAAAAGGCACTAAAACGTGCATCGAGTGACGTTAAAGAGGATATACAATCGGCTATTGGCAAAACACAAGTTGATTTTGAACTAGACGACTTGTGCTTACCCTTCATAGAAGATTACATCAGTAAACATGCTCTTAAGAAAGTTCAGTTGGAATTAGCAACACAAACAATTAAGGAAATCAATTCCGAGAAACGCCAGTTGTTTGAAGGTATAAGCAAAGCGCATGGCGTAGCCTAGTCATAAAATATTAATTAATTTTTTGGGATGTATAGATTGTACATTTGTAATGATCGTTAAAATCTTCTGAGGAACGAATAAAAGTAAAACAAAAAACGTTTAAGTTACATATAAAGCGTAAATGGATTTTATTTAATAAATACCTATGATTATCAATAAACTATTTGGAATTAAATATCATAGCCTAGCATATCATAGTTGATGAATTCATAAATTATCTATTATTTCAACTTTTCTAACCTTTCACTAAATTTTTTTACACATCTTTTACGGTGTTTTGCAAATATAGACACATTTAAACATTTAAGTAAACAAATATGACAACGCAATTTTTTTCGAAGATACAGTCTTAAATGTTGTTTGTTTGTAATGCTTAAACTATTTTTTCGGCGAAGTTTACCATTTTTTGTTTGACTTAATTTTCTTTGGAACAAAGGTAATCGCCAGAACTTTGGCAAACACTTTTTTTGTACTGTTGAGTGATGTAGTAGCTCCTTTCTTTTTCTAAACTTCTGTTTACAGCCTAAACACCGGTAGGTAGGCAAACCCAAGTGTTCTTTAATATGATCATATAAATCCATTTTTGATTTAACAATTACTCCACATGAGTATAACGGGCATTGTTTAAAAAACCGGTTCATATATTTCTTTGTTGCTTTGTTGGTACATTTATGCATTATTAACAGATTTGCATGTTCAAAATTTTGGCCGCAAAGTTCACAAAGCGCCGGCGGACCCCAATGTGTTGCCATATGTGATAGTGTTTGTTTTGAATTAGAACAAATTTCACCACACACTATGCATTCTTGTTTGTTATTCCTGTAGAGATAGGTATTTTTTTCCACAAAATCTAAAAATAAATGATATTCATCGGTTTCGCATTCCTCCAGTGGATTACTATCCATTAGCAATATTTCACTGTCTATGTCATTTTCAATATCACATTGGATGCCTATATCTTCTTGATTAAAAAACTTAATGGTTTGCTGTTCACGATTTCGTAGTGGGTTATGGCTATTAGTCTGAATAGATTTATGAGCAATGTCGACTTCTGCCAAAACGCCTGCATCTTTGGTTTTATGAAAAACGCCATTTTGAGGTTTTTCCTGTATATTAATGTTTTCGGAAGAAAGTATCAATGTTTGTGGCATTAATATTTCCTCTTCTTCTGCCATTTGACGTGTTATAAACCTTGTTTCTACGACAATCATGTCCGGAATCTCGGTCACATACATCTTTAAAGGTATTATACATAATAAAATTTTTCCAACAATAAATATTTTATCAATTTTATATCATTACCTGATGAGCTACTAATGGTTTTTGGGGTTGAATGAAGTTTTCAACATTTACAAGAACAGCAGTATCCATGTTAAAGCTTTTGCTTGTAAAGTTTATAATTCGTGAACACCAAATGAAGAGTATATTTTAATACCTCATATCACAAAACAATATGTTTATAAATAAAGTATGTGTTTTATTATAATAGCGTTCCAAATTATACAAGTTTATTTAAAATATCATTTATTTTGTAACCACATTTATAAACAAAAACACTTGTAACTTTTTGGTTTTTTAGTTTTTCCGTAATATTGATCTGTCAAAAATGTTTACATATTTACTTTTGGGTTCACAATCCGTTTGCCGCTGGGTTGCTATGTTGCAAATAATTGCTTGAGTTAATATTTCTTAGCAATGAACTGGAAAGTATTCAAAATTTTAGAGTATTAACTTTAAAATAATAAATTTTATCCCTTCATTACATCAGTATTATGAGTTTGATTAACATTTTACAATTTATAAGTTTAACAATACAATCGCGTGTTATGTGAGAACCTTTATGGCAGATTCAAAAAAAACTTTTGTTTCGTTTAACGTCTGACATCTGCTTACGATGAAAAGTTATATGTACGCTTTTGTACAAGTACGGCAACACTTCTATTTGTCATAAATGTAAACACACAAATCTCTTGAAAGTTTTGTGCAAAATAGTTTTTAAAATATATTTATTTTCTTAAAAAATACACAAATATTGCAAATTTTTGATATGTTTGAAAGTGTACAGTGTAATTAAATATATATTAATTGAAAAATATGTGAAAAGTGGGTTGAACATAGTGAAATAACGAGCATTGTTTTCACAAATTTTTGAACTTTAAACAGAAAGATCTCGAAAAATATGAGTCTGAGGAGGGTATATGTGTATACATTTTTTAATCCTGAGTACCTCCTTTATCCATCGGTATCATCACATCGCGGCGCCCAAAGAATCGTAATATAGCCGAGCAAAGTTGTATGTGAATGGGCCTTTAGTTGAATAGTAATGACTTACCCAGCACGGAATGTAAAGTGAACACAGCCAAAATGCTTCATGTGGTTCTTTCATGTTTTCTTTATACCCAATTTTTTCTAGCCGCATTTTCATTGCTCTGACCAAAATATAAAAACTGTAAATTTTAACTGATATTTTATGGCGAGTTCATCCAAGAATATTAAAAACAATGAAGAATTCCCCACGGACTGGGATATTGACTACTACCGCGCTGATCATGAAAGTGACGAGCATTGGCAAATGAGACGCCACTTTATGGAGCTGCATAAAGATAAATTCCCGGAAGATCGCCTTGTGTGCCTTGCTGCAGTGTTTACGAATATGGAGTTTATGGGTTGCCGATATCCATCTGAAACCATGCAACTGGTGGCCGAGTTGTCGAAAGAAGTTGTAAAAGATTATAGGAAAAGCCGAGAGACGCGACTTAAGCGTACTTTTGTGGCAGCTTCAGAAGCAGCTGAGGCACGCGTCAAAGGTAGACGATAAAAAACTACAAACTCAAAATTACGTTTTAGTCTTAAGAATTTATGTGAGTACTTGCTGTCTAGAATATAGTCCAATAAAATATTATTTTCTTTGTATACCCATAACCATAAACAATTGCAGCTAGGTCGGGTGGACATTCAGGACAGCAACAAAATCTTAATAGAAATAATTCTGATAACAGCAAATTATCTAGCATGCATAAGAGTAATAATCTCTTTGAAGGCCTACCGTTCGGTAAATTTGTATTATTTTTAATTGGTGGGCGCAGTTGCGTGCGTATGTCTGCACAGCGATGTAATATTGAATATGAAGAAAAGGAAGTCGAAGGCCCAAACAATACAAAGTACGTTGTAAATTGGTTAGTTTTATATAGTAAATAATCTAAGAAATTTTTTAGGAAAATTAATATGTTCTTAAATGGAAAATTGGTAAGCGATGCATGCGAGGAAAACGTAAAAGCTGCAAAGGCGCAAGTTTTCAACAATGCCTTAGATGTGCTGCAACATAAATGTTATTCAATAAAGGTAACGTACTGCGTAACATTATACCGTAATTATGACTGAAAATTCACTTCTTAGCCAAATCCAATGCGTGATACAATAAAAATCAATAAATCCAATAATGAGATCGTTTGTGGAGTTGTCAAACAACAGGCAGACAACGCAGAAGATAAAAAGTTAGATGCGTCTAATAAAGGCTATAAAATGATGAAATTAATGGGTTGGACTGGTGGTGGTTTAGGCTCTAAAACACAAGGCCGTGAAGAGCCAGTAGGATACTTGCTAAAGAATAATCGCGCAGGTCTCGGGAACGAGGCTTGTAAACTAGATCGCAAATATTTCAGACAGATATTACAGAATTATCTCGAATCCGAAGACATACGTGAACTGCAATTTGAGCCATCTTTCACGAAGGAAGAACGGGCAATGCTACATGAGTAAGATGTTCTTATAATTTTTACTTCGAAACCTATTTTTATATTTTCGAACTTTAGAATTGCTGGAAAATTCAATTTGAAGTCAACTAGCCATGGAAAAGATGCAGAACGCCGTCTGGTTATATCTAAGAAGACTATTACCAACGAGCAAATTCTGAGTGAAATTTTATTAAAAAAGAACCCCAGCTATATCGATAAGTATTTTGTACAAGTTCCAGACGCGAAAGCTCGTTTCTATCCAGAACACACTGAAAAATTAGATTTAGATATTTAGATTTAGGAAGTTGTAGCTCGTTGCCCTGCACCCTCCCAACCAAGTATAAATATACATATAAATTTGTTTTTATAATAAAAATGACGAATTATTGAAATAAATTTCTTTTTATTCAAAATGTTCTAAACGAATATTATGAAGGTATACAAATCAAATTGTATTAAAGTTATTACTGTTACTTTTTCACTGCACCCAAACGACTGGGATCCTGACTAGGGTAGTGTACTTGGCCTGGTGCACCACCAGTTGGTGGTGAAGGAATAGCGTCCAAAGCCGCGCCGGAGGTAGATGGGATTGGAATATTTGAGTATGGGGCTGCGTAAGCCTGTGAATACATTTGATACGACGACGCAGGTATAAGACTTGGTGGTATTTGATGTAGCTTCATACCAGGTGGTAACACGGTGACCTGTTCTTGCTGAAGATTGAAGAAATCATTCGGATTTGCCACAGGAGTTGGCGGTACGGCAGGCACATCAAATCGTCTATCTGTTTTTGCTAATCCAGTCTGTTTTGCTTGGGAATGTGCCCACTTGATTGTAGATTTACGTCCGTGCAACACTAATTTGTTAAAAGTACGTTCAGCTGCTAGTTCGGCTGCTCCACGCTTCGTATACTGAACGAATGCACATTGTTGGCGTGGCACTAAAGCAATAGATCGAATCTCGCCATACTGATAGAAGTGGTCACGCAATTCGGGTTCTGTTATTTCTTCGGGCAAATTACCCACATATAAAGTTGTGATATTTCGATCTTCTGGTGGTTCCAGTGTGGGCAAAGTAGCTGCCCGTTTCATAATTTTTTCAGCAACCGGATCGTTACGCCCATAATAGCGATCTTTTATGTTCTGTTCACAAAGTGGATCATCGGGTTCGTTTGGTTTGTCATGACGATATGGGCACTCTTCGCCACGTTTGCATTCACCTTTGACCCAGAATGAACAAATATGTGGTCTATTGCGTTTATAATATGGAGCAGTACGTGCAAGTTTTGCCAACATCTCGTTTGCGGCCAATGAACGACCAACAGCACCTGCAGCCTCAGTACCATCACCATCGGCTAAATCGCGATCTATATTTTGTATATAGTATTCCTTGTTTACATCACTCTGCGGAATGGTATCGGCTACTTTAAGTGCAGCATCACGAACTTGTATCGGCAGTCCGTATTCCAAGTCCAGCAGACATGTCTGGCATACATTTTTCAGACGAGCGCATGTTTGACAAATTTCTGTTTTCTTAAAACGCATACGCGCTCCAGGGCACCATCGAAATATAGTAAAGGGTCGCGTGCAAATCTTGCACTCCTTACCAAAACGTTCTTTGATCATCCGCACATAAGGATTGTCGCCAAGGCATGTCTGACACAGAATTGGAAATTCAGCATCCTCCCAATTTTGCCTGTTATAGGTATTTGTTGTTTTTGACATAGCCATTTTGGATCTTTATTTTTTGATGTATAATCACGGAGATAAAAGTAATTAATGTATATTTTACTGGAAAAACGAAATATTTATACCGCGGAAAAAATCTTTATCAACACGATGCACAAAGCAAATAAAAAAATTTATGAAGTATGTGTGAAATGAAATGCCAAACTACACATCCTTCAAAGCTGCCATATTTAGCGAAATTATTGTTTTACATTTCGTAAGGATAATTGCTTTAAGTGGCAACACATGTCACAACATAATGTAGGTTATGGCTTTACTGCAATAGTGGCTACTTTTTGAGTTGTGAATTCTTAAATATATATTTGAAAAAATCTGAACTATTTTTCAATATGCTCACAAAACTTTTTTAGGGACTGCTAATTTTTATTAATATATGTACATCAAAAATAGCTAGTTGTTTTTAATCGATTCAGGAGAAACCGTCTATAGCCCTGGCAAACGAGCAAAATTAATGCGCCTTAAGCAACACTAATGCGCATTGAAATTTTATGGCATTTAGACAGCTGATAGTGAAATGTGTTTATTTAAAAAAAAAAACAGTAAAACAAAAACGATAAATTATTAATAGAAATTTTGGTATTTTCGAAAATCCTTATCAATTTAACGAAAAAATTAGTTTATTATTAACTCCATCCAAATATAATAGAGTGAAATTAAAAGCAAATATTAATAATAATAAATATAAATATAAAACTGCTTACTTCTGATGCTGTAAACGCAAAGAGTCAGTAGACTTCAAGTGACATCTGTCAAAAAATAGCAAAAATTTACCATTTTTGAGCAGTGTTGCCTACTCGAATTTGGTAAATTCAGCTAAATGCACGAAAATCTTGTTCATTACAAACTTACATTAAGATGGGTCAATTGCGCAAGTAAATGTAAATTAAGCCCACTAATGCATATTGTCGCTGTCGTCTGTCAGGGCTATTAGTAAACTTGTATCTAGACAACATTAAGATATAAGTTTACTACGTGTACTGGGAACAGGTTTTAAAATTCGATGACTTGGTAACCCTCTAGATAAAATATATCTGGCATCACCGTTAATAGATGTCAAAGTGAAGACGCGAATTTCGCAAAGTATAAAATCTAAAAATATCTGCTCAGAATAACATTTATGTTAAAAAATTTGTAAACAAGTTGGAGAAATGACAGAAGTTCCACAAACTAAACGATATCGTCACGAGGAAAATGAAAACAATTCAGATAATGACGAAGACGATGCTTATGTACCTTATGTTCCTGTTAAAGAGCGTAAAAAACAGCAGTTAATGAAACTTGGCAGAATTGTACAGCTCGCCTCGGAAGCATCAACACAACCGAAATCCTCCAGTGAAAATGAAGGGGACGAAGAGTCCCAAGGTGCTAATGAAGCCGAGTTATGGGGGCGTAAGTATAATATCAGTTTACTGGATCAACATACGGAATTAAAAAAAATCGCTGAGGCAAAGAAGATAAGCGCTGTGGAAAAACAGCTTAAGGAAGAGGAGAAGATTTTGGAGAGTGTGACACAACAAAAAGCTTTAATGGGTGTTGCTGAATTGGCTAAAGGTATTCAGTATGAAGACCCTATCAAAACTAGTTGGCGTCCACCACGTTATCTGGCGGTTATGACAGAAGAGCGCCGAAATGCGATACGTAAACGTTTAAGAATACTTGTTGAAGGTGATGATGTAGCACCACCCATACGCAGTTTTCGTGAAATGAAATTTCCTAAAGGCATTCTAAACGGGTTGTCTGCAAAGGGCATTAAAAAGCCGACGCCAATTCAAGTTCAAGGCATTCCGGCCGTACTTTCTGGTCGCGATTTAATTGGTATCGCTTTTACTGGCTCAGGAAAGACACTAGTTTTTGTGTTGCCTATTATAATGTTTGCATTAGAGCAAGAATATCGACTGCCTTTCGAAAGAAATGAGGGTCCTTATGGGCTTATAATTTGTCCATCTCGCGAATTGGCGAAACAAACGTACGATATTATTATGGTATGTCCATATGATTATATATAACGAAATGAATACTAATTTATATTTTCTAATAATATTGCAGCACTACAGTAAACACTTACAACAATGTGGTATGCCGGAAATACGTGCTTGTTTGGCTATTGGCGGGTTACCAGTTTCAAGCGCAATGGAAGTTATACAAAGAGGTGTGCACATTATGGTTGCGACACCAGGTCGTCTAATGGACATGCTGGAAAAGAAAATGGCCACTCTAGATATATGCCGTTATTTATGTATGGATGAAGCTGATCGTATGATAGACATGGGTTTCGAAGAAGACGTACGTACTATATTTTCTTTCTTCCGTGGACAACGTCAAACACTACTCTTCTCCGCTACTATGCCAAAGAAAATACAAAATTTTGCCCGCTCAGCTTTAGTAAAACCGGTAACTATCAATGTGGGACGTGCCGGTGCGGCTTCGATGAATGTGACACAGGAAGTAGAGTATGTTAAACAAGAGGCGAAAGTGGTACACCTGCTGGATTGTCTGCAGAAAACTGCACCACCAGTGCTTATATTTGCTGAGAAGAAACAGGATGTCGATTGCATACATGAATATCTTCTGCTGAAAGGTAATTTTCAATGATTTTCTTTTTTGCTATTTTGTATGACGGTAAACTATACAATAATAATGGGTATTTTTTAGGCGTTGAAGCTGTAGCAATTCATGGTGGTAAGGATCAAGAAGAGCGTTCACGTGCAGTCGAGGCTTATCGTGAGGGTAAAAAGGACGTGCTGGTTGCTACCGATGTTGCCTCAAAAGGTTTAGATTTCCCAAATGTGCAACATGTCATCAACTATGATATGCCCGACGACGTAGAAAACTATGTGCATCGCATTGGTCGTACAGGACGTTCGAATACGAAAGGACTTGCCACCACATTCATCAATAAAACTGCCGAACAATCTGTGTTACTGGATTTGAAACATCTATTAATCGAAGCTAAGCAAAAAGTACCCGAATTTCTCAATGAGCTGTGCCCAGAGGCAGAAAACTACTTGGATCTTGGCGATTCACATGGTTGCAGTTATTGTGGAGGTTTGGGTCATCGTATCACTGAATGTCCAAAGCTAGAAGCTGTGCAAAGCAAACAAGCTTCAAATATTGGACGCAGGGATTATTTATCAAATACTGCTGCAGATTATTAAGTTTCACACAGTGGCTCGGTTTCGAACTGATGGTTTTATAAATGTATACTTTTATATACAGTTTTGACTATTAAATTTATTATATAAATATAGTGTATGTAAGTGGTACTTATAAATATATTAGCACATAGCTCATTAACTATGTTGCCGGAAATTCCTCTACTAAAAATATCTATAGGACGTATGGGACATTCCTGTGTCAAATTGAATTAATTGATAAGAAAGCCGTGTGAATTAATAACAATTCTTAGAAAACGTCTTTGTTTGTCAACAGACCAAGAGTGGTTTACGGTTCGGCGGAGGGGAAATATGTATGTACATAAATACAACAATAATTAACTGAATATATGAAAGTTCATATCAATCCGTAGGTTCTCAGAAATAATAAGTCATCGCAGCGCGATTGATAAGCGTATTTTGCTCTCAGATGATGATTTTTTGTTATCACCACTGAGTCTCGCTTAAGGCAAGATTCATCTACTAGCGCTAAAAGTTCTCCGCATAAAGAGATTCCATTTGTTTGAAGTTAAATCCATATAAATGAATTTAATTTAAAGCACGCATTGATTGAGCGAGAGAGAGAGAATAGCTTTAAAATAGGCGAATTTCAAAATTGAATATAAACAGCTACAGAGTATATAAACAGTTCAGTACCTCGTTATCAGCCAGAGGTAAAAGTCAATTTTTTTAATACCAAAGAAATACAACACGATTTTAAAATAGACGAAAAATCGCGAGTGCTTTGTGGGAACCGTTTGTAGGAAAAGGTATATATTTGAGATGTGTGTTGTGATTTAAAGAAGTTTTAGCATGTATTATTGACGATTATTTATGTACGCTAATTATGCCCGGAAGAAATCTGTTGGTGCCTATCAATATGCGTACATAATACATAATTCATCTATATAAACAAATGGTTTAAGCTAATAAAATAAGCGAATACGAATATTTTAGAATCTATCTGCAATGCTTTAAGTTGTACCGTATACTATAGTGAAGAGTAATTGAACCCGTCTTTAAAAAAAAATATTGGTTTTGCGCATTTAGCAAAGTTTTTTTTTGCTTATTGTACAGATCACCACTTGTCAGCTCAATAAAAGCTAATAGAACTTACAATAAATAAAAAAATAGTAGCCAAGTCCATACTTATGTATATAATATATGTAGGTATGTAAAGCAAAGGATTGAGGGTGTGAGCAATTTATACTCATTCTGGCGCAAATTGAACAATTTTCTTTGGAAGTAATTATGCCGCACACTTGGAGAACTTAGAAAGACTTTTGTTCGATTTGCGCTTATTTAAAATTTTAATTGATTGTTTGTACATACCTACATATGTAGTATGAAATGTCGGAATATCAAGAACGCAATGAAGTTGAAATATGGGGGAAAATAAATTTAATAGGAAAAAATAATACTGTAGAGGTTTAATTGAGACAACTTTCAATTGTTTTTCAATATACATATGTATGTATACAAAATAAGTCGTTCAGCAGCAGAGACTGCCACCGGTAAATCTTATGCGGTTTCCTGCTTGAGTGACAGTAATTGGCTTTACTTGCGTACGTAATTTTTTTACTTCACTTCGAAGTTTGAAAAATAATAACAAATGCGATATACATATAAAATTCTTTGTAATAATTGCAAATGCCACTTTGTAGTGATTCATTGCTAATCAAAGTGAAATTAATATACTTCGATGTAGAGAACTATTGCCGAAACATTTGTATATGAGTTCGACTTCATTAGACTATGCTCTTAAATATAAATGTAAATAAGTGAATTATATTGTATGTACATACAAATAAATCACACGTAGCCACATATAAGTATGTATAAATATGAAGGCACATCAAAAATCCTAAATTGTTTGCTATCAAACAAAGAAAGAGTTAAATTATGCATTTCTTTCTGTGTGTGGTGAAAGTATTTGCATATTTATTGCTTGTGTGTTTGTACTTTAGACAATACTCGTAGCTTTTTAATACTGCATAGCGAATTTCAACTCTTAGTTTGCCTCTAGAAAAACATATTCTGCGCTTTAGAGCCCTGCTTACGGTAAATCATACTATGTTTTAAGTATTTATATCTAAGATTTGCATTCGCAATTGAGATAAAAGTTAATATTTTTACTATATTTTACTCAGAGCACACTATTTTCTTTCAATATTTAATTTTGTATATTATTTCATTAAGACTGTTTAGTAGTTAATCTTGTTTTTTTGGATTGTTGACGCACCAAATTCAATACTTTTCCAGAACTAGACTTATCGCGGACTAACTCGAAAATAATCTTAGGGTCGTGATCCTGCAATTTAAATATTTCTTATTTTTTAATTTGAATGAAATTAAATCTACATACTTACATACATATAAATATATACGTACATATGAAAAAATAAAAATATTTAAAATTTTTAATTATAAATAAGAATGCTCATTATATATTAAAATTATGTATGTATGTAGGCATTTATGTACATTGGAATATTTATGTACATTGGAATATTTATGTACATTTACATGCATATGCAATGATTAGTATACTATATATATTTATTTAGCGTATATTTTATTATTTTCAATTGCCGGCAAGAAATTGTAAAACGACAGTGCTGTACATATGATTAGTCAACTACTGGCATGACCTAATATGTGTATGAGCTCGTATGTACACTGGAGGACAGTGTCAGTGCCAAGTACGTAGTAAATGCTTTGCGGTATACGTTGACATCGGTTTCATGAATAGTCGTCTCTGTAATATGTAGTACAAATAAAAACATGAGCATTGAAATTATTAAGCTTTGTTTATGACGCTTGTTATGCGGCTACAAATTTTGACAAGTTCGCTTTCTTTCGGTTTCTGATTTTTCCAATGATATACATATGTACATATCTATGTTATGCTTGCTCTTTTGTTTCTTAAAGATGATTGACGAGCTCACTCACGGCTCAGTGCTTACAAGGTATTACCAAGCCTTGTTTCAATTTCTTAACTGCTAAATAATTTACGTGCTTATTGCTTACCTTTTTGTTTAGCGCAAGGCTATTTTAAATATTAAGGCGGAGGGATGAATAGGCAGCAGACGAAATAGAAAAATTAGTTTGGTACAAAGATAAAAATTTCAAAACAATTAGACGAAGTTCACACGTATTTCATAACTTTGCGGTGTCAGTTCGCAATATCTTATACWTATGTATGTATGTATATCTATGAGGGATGCTATTCTCAATAAAATATGTGTACAAGAATGTCAATGTTTTTAAGAAAATAGTCAAATATAAGTTTTATATTTGCGAGAAGTGATGTCAGTCAACGAAAAATAAACTTTACACACACTTTTTCATATTATATGTTCAAAGCACAAATTGCAATATAAGCAAACAAAAAACATGTTATTTAAACAAAGAATAACATATGTTTATCTTTTTTTTTTTTCAAATGACACATACAAAAAAGCTTGATGGAAATAAAAAAAATGTAAACAAATACATCATTAAATAAATTAAAAGGAAGCTAAGGAAAGATATTGAAAAATATCGCACTTCATTAAATGATTTATTTTATGTATGAAGATAGGAGAAACAATTAGTTTGAAACCCCCCTCGGCTTAGACCCTTTGTCGTTATCAAGTGACTCTATGTTAAGCAGTTACATATATACATATATCCATTTGCAAGTCAGAAAAAGTACTTCTTTTGTGATTTTTCTTAAGAACACATACATATGTATGTATGTCTGAGGTTGATGCAGATTTTTGTGCTAGAAATTACCTTAAATCCAAAAACCAAAAGAATTATTGCAATAGATAAATACATAATCGAAGGACCAGCCAAAAGGTTGATTTTTTCGTAACACTCAAAAAAAGGTTCGTCAAAATTTAATCCGATAGGTCCACCCGTTCCGGAAAAATTTTCCTCGGTGACTCTGAAAACGAAGTTTCGAGAAAATCAAGATTAAAATTTTGGGAGTCAATTACTATTAAAAAATTCCTACAAATGCGCTCCTATCTGAAAATATATGTCGGATAAAAAACTTCGGTCAATTTGTCAGACATATAATTGAGATTCACATTGAATCCTTTTCTAATGGTAGAATATCTCTGTGTAAAAAATGGTTTGAATACATCCCTTAGATACCATATACCTAATACAACTAATTTCGAGTTTCCAGGTGACTTTATACTGCATATATCGGCCAATATGTGAGTTATCTTAATAAAATTGAGAGAGTTCATTTCTTATAACGGTGCATATTTCTGAATAGAATGAATAAAATCGGGTGAAAATTCGCCATATGCTTTAATCCTTGCTAGTTGCAGGAGTATCAAATGTTCGGTTATTTCCGAGCTTAGCCCTTCCTTACTTTTTAATTTGTTATCTACATCTCATTACAGGTATATCCGAGATAATAATTAATTAAGCATCGCGTGATCGCATTGTGGAGCGTGCCGAAAAGAGAGCATTTATATAATTACAACAACAGAAAATCATTCATTTTAAAACAAATCAAATTCAAGCTCTGGTTTAACGGTAACTGAGGCTACGTTTGGTAGGAGCTGCGAAAATGGTAGCGAAGATGGCAGTAATCTGCAGGTAATTCAGTCGACTAGTTCGTTTTTCTCATTTTTCCGACATTATTGAAAGAAATAAAGTCTATGCAAAAACAAAGTGACTTAAGAAACTTACAATTTTAAAAATAGGTTTAATTTATTGAAATGTTTGTTAATGTGTCGTAATTAGTTTCAACAACTGTTTTATACGTGCCACATTTTGTTGCAATAATAAATAATATTTTCCAGCATTTTGGCTGTGTTCATTCTGCTGCCCGGCGCTCCAGCCTTCCGCTCGCAGTCGTCCGTGATACAGCCCCCGGCACAAAGTGACAAATTCGCGCCCAGTCGCAGCGTCATGCATCGTGCGTTCGCCAATGCCGGCCGAGCGCCTGGTTTGGAGATTTGGCGCATTGAGGTGAGTTACCATTAGGCGGTTAAAGGGGTTTCAGCCCAAAAATTATGCTATGAATGTTTGCATATATGTGTGTTTGTGTTGATACATATAACACTTAACGGTACGGATTTATTTATTTCACGGTTTTTGTGTTTTGTTGCGTGTTTCGCGGCTTGTTAAAAAATTTTAAAAGTGATTTGTTTATGCAAAATATGAACAACACGCAATACGCTCTTGAATCATCGGCAATGTTGGTTTTTGCTGATAAGCGAATTACAACCGCAAAAGATCAATCAAAAATGCAACAAGATTTCTTCAAAGAAAGTACCTACTGATGAAATAAGTTCATGACCGGAAAGCGGTTTTTACTGTAAAACATCTTCATTAAGTTTTTCAATCAAAACATTTCGCTTGAGTGATCAAAATATTTCATGCGATGTTATTAAACATTTCTTGTGTGATATATACATATAAATATGTACAAATACATGTGTATAAAAAAAATTGGAGAAAAAAGATGGTCAAAATTCTGAATGCATTGTCGAAGGAAATAATATAATTTACAAGAAAACTATATCCAATCCTTCTACTAAAACTTTTATTCATCTCGTCGTAGTTCATTTCGTATATAAAAGTCACTTCGTGGTAAAGGGTTTTTCAATAAGGACGTTACAAAAGTAGACCGATAGGAACAGCAAACGACACCATATTTTTCCACGCTCTTTTGACAATTCTCTTCAACACGGTTTGCCATTTCATCATGGAGAGATGAACGAACCAAGAACGAGTCGAAATTATTGAAATTTACTACCGAAATGCGTAGTCAGTGGCCTCAACTTTAACAGCGTTAGATTCATTTTATAGTTGTTATAATCACCCTGTCAGATCAACAATTGAGCGACCAGTGGACAATTTGAATCCACAGGCACAATTCAAAATGTTCCCCTGCCAGTGAGATAAAGAAGTGCTCGTAGCATCAATTGAGGAAGAACCAAATCAGTCTCTCACACGTCGTTTTCAAGTGTTGGATATCTCCGTGACGTCGTTGTCACGAATTTTGCGAAAAGATCTTGGCCTTTTCATCGAAAAATGTTCTTCAGCGAGGAGGTTCATTTCCGCTATTTTACCGCTCATTTACCGCTCAATGATAATCGAATATTTTTGGCCTAAATTGGATGATACGGACTAGGGAAATATATGATTCCAACTGGACGGCGCCACAAGCCACACAGCGAATGTCACAATCGATTTATTGGAAATCATTGGAAAGGAAGTTGAATGTATTATCTCACGAAATGACCTAGTCACTTGGTTGCCCCGGTCGGCGATTTGACACCGTTAGACTATTTCCTGTGGGCCTGCGCCCTGTCTATGGTCTATGGTCTATGTCAACAAGCCAGTGAAGATTTCTGCAAAATAAATCGAGTACCATACTTAATGGCATCGAATATACTTTATCCGGAATAAAGAATTTCATTGATATCCCGAACCGTTTTTGTAGCTCTCTTATTGAAAACCCCCTTACAACTATACCATATGCTGGCCGCTGATTAGCGGTAATTTTTATAGGTTTCAAATATATAATAAAAACCGACATAACCTTCTTTAATAAATTAATGTTACTTGGAATGCAAGTCCTCATAACCGGTAAAACTACTTTTCCTATGCTGAGCTATTCATTATTGAGCTGAAGTTGTAAGAAAGATAAATGCAGTCTACTCCAAACAGAGGCAGTATAAGAACGATTGGACTTATTTCAGATAGTATGAATCACATGGGCGATGAGATTATCCAAGATGTACTGAAACCGTCATATTTTATAAGAGATCAGTTAAATACCTAGGCAGGGTTTTGTCTTATCTGTAGGAGATTAATATCTATACAGCTTAACTGTATAGAAATAATAATTACATATATGTTTCAATACCTTAACTTTTTCTAGAACAATTCCTGGTACCTAATTGGTTAGGACGTCCAGTAATCTTCAAAAAAAAAAATTTTTTTTAGTGTATCGCTGAGAGTTCTAATACTTTTTTTATTGCACTTTTCTAACCCAATATCTATGGCGAAAAGAGCTTACTAAAATATTACATTGTTTTCAGAACTTTGAACCTGTGGCTTACCCCAAAAATAACTATGGTAAATTTTATACCGGAGACTCATTTATTGTACTAAATGTAAGTTAATAAAACTATTAATCCACAATTAAGAAAGTTTTTCTAGACATTAAATATTGCAGGCATCTATCGTCCATTGGGTGGCTAAAGCTGCAAAGCATTCCCATAACATTTCATACATTTCTCCCTTCTTTACAATATTTCTTTCTCTAGTTGTTTGCTTCTACTTATTTATTTTACTTTGGAATTTCTCTTCATTTACCAGACAATCGAACGCAAAGACAAAAAACTCTCCTGGGATATTCACTTTTGGTTGGGTTCGGAAACATCGACCGACGAGGCTGGTGCTGCTGCTATTTATGCTGTGCAGCTGGATGACCAGCTTAATGGCGCACCGGTGCAGCACCGTGAAGTTCAGGATCACGAATCACAGCTATTTCTCAGTTACTTCAGAAACGGTGAGTACAGACAACTATGCTCGCATGTAAAGAATGTAAGGAATGGATGCAAGCACTGAGTGCCTATGTAGGTCCCCACAGTTGCCCGTTGATTTACTGCAAAACTTTTTATGCACTAGTATAATTGATACAAATATACGATGTATTCGTTTCGGTCCGCACTAACTTCAAAGCGAGCATAAACAAATAGAATACTTGCATATAGTATTTATAAGCTCTGAGATCTGTAATATTATATATCATATATATTTTCGTCACTACATCATCATATATCGCACATCTATGAACTTAAAAAATCTTATTTGTATTCTCTTATGTCGTCTTCAGGTGTGCGTTATGAGCAAGGTGGCGTTGGAACCGGCTTCAAGCATGTGGAGACTAATGCAGTCGGCGAGAAGCGTCTCTTCCAGGTGAAGGGCAAGCGTAACGTGCGTGTTCGTCAAGTGAATCTGTCCGTGTCGTCGATGAACAAAGGTGATTGCTTCATTTTAGATGCCGGCAATGAGATTCTCGTTTATGTCGGACCACAAGCGAAGCGAGTGGAGAAATTGAAAGCGATCAGCGCAGCGAATCAAATTCGCGATCAAGATCATAACGGACGTGCCAGGGTTGAAATAACAGGTAAGCATTATTATTCATCCGTAAAATTTCATATCTAATTATTAAATATATTATATATGTAAACATTGTTTTTTTTTTAGATGAATTCAGCTCGGATTTGGACAAGCAGCACTTTTTTGAAGTTTTAGGCTCAGGCGCACCAAACCAAGTACCGGACGAGGCTGCTGAGCAAGAGGACGGTGCTTTTGAGACGGCCGATGCGAACTCGGTGTCTTTATATAAAGTATCAGATGCACGTGGTGGGTTGAAAATCGATCCCATTGCCACAAAGCCTTTGCGTCAAGAAATGCTAGACACCAACGACTGTTTTATTTTGGATACTGGTTCCGGCATTTACGTTTGGGTGGGCCGTCGCTCGACACCAAAAGAAAAAACGGATGCCTTGAGCAAGGCACAAGAATTTTTAAGCACCAAAAAATACCCCGCTTGGACACAAGTTCATCGCGTGGTCGAAGGCGCTGAATCTGCGCCATTCAAACAATATTTCGCCACTTGGCGCGATGTAGGTATGTCGCACACACGTTTGGTGCGCTCTGCCATGGGTTATGACTCAGACGACTCGGAATTAAGCGAACTTACCGATGTTGAAGAACTCAAAAAGAGCGGAGGTAGTGCTATTGGCTTTATGCCCGATAACGGTGAAAATGACATTGTAGAAGCGGTACAATATGTTAGTAATCGCGGACGTGGAGACACATTACGAAATGCTATTTCACTGACACCGAAAATGCCGTTGTTGGGATTCGCCGCTTATGTAATTGTTTACAAGTATAATAACAAGAACGGCGAATCAGGCACGATTATCTACGTGTGGGAAGGTGTTAAAGCTACAGAAGTTGTAAAGGAACGTGCGTTCGAGGATGGCTTGGCCTTGGCGCTGGAGCTCGATGGAATATTGGTGCGTACCACACAGAACAATGAACCCCGCCATTTTCTCAAATTATTCAAAGGAAAATTGGTTACATCTTACACTGCTGTACCGATCCATCCACAACTATATCGCATACGCGGCACTGATGCCAGCGATGTGCATGCTAGCGAAGTGGTAGCGGACTCATCGTCACTAGCCTCAAATGATGTCTTTGCTTTGACTACAATGAACCCGCATAAGGTCTATATATGGGTTGGCTTGGTAAATATTACACCTTTTTTGATATTCATAATTTACAATTTTAATTAAATTGTTGCAAAAATGCAGGCCGCTAGCAAGTTCGAGAAGGATATGGCCATCGAGCGTTTTTCAAAGTATTGGTCTGATGCTGTTGTCGAAGTGGTTGAGGAGGGCGCTGAACCCGATAACTTTTGGGAGCTTTTGCACGGTGAGGGCATCTACGATCGCAGCATGAATGAGGCCACTAAGCCTCTCCTAGAGCCAAGGCTATTCCACTGCCGTTTGAATGGCGAACGCTTGCAGGTGGAGGAGATTGCACACTTCGAACAAGCTGTAGGTGTTTCTAGATAATCTCTTAATTAGTTTTTACTTTCAAAATTATTATTTCTTTCATCTTATGTATAAAGGATCTGGACACAAATGACATTATGCTATTGGATGCCGGTGATGAAGTCTATATGTGGGTCGGCACAGGCGCCACAGCCGAGGAAAACGGCAGAATTCTCGATTTGGCAAAGGTTTCTATACTATAACTTGAAAGGAGTTTATATTTTAGCTTTATTTAAATATTTTTTATTTTTATTTTAGAAATATATTAAGGATGAGCCCACAGAACGCACAATCGATACTACCACTGTCATACGCATTGAGCAGAGCCACGAACCTCGCGCCTTCACTCGCATGTTCCCGACCTGGGAAGCTAATTACTGGCAGGTCAGTAGCAATTAGCCTGAAATAACTTCAATATTCATATTTTTTAACAAGTTTTTTTCCCAAATTTACAAACAAACATTCACATTAGTACACTCATGGTTACAAAAAAGAATAAATAATATATACATATGTACTTATCCTAAATATTTTATTAATTCTATATCGAACTGTAGTAACTCACGAAATATTCATTCCTTACACGTAGATTATAATTTTTCTTATACTTCAAAATTAATCTCACTCTTTATATTATAAATATTACTAATCTAAAACCCCTATACTTTTCTATAAATAATTTTTGACTTTATATATTTTTGTCTACTTCATTTATTTTTACTTATGTAATAGGCCACGCCTTCGTTTGAAGACCTTAGGAAGCAAATTTTGGAAAGCAACGACATCTTCGACTCCAATGAGCTTTAACAGCGTTTCTAACCTCACATAACGTCTCGAATACCTTATGAATAAGCAATGAACAATTAACTTTACCCAATAAATACATCGAATTTATTTTTAAATTGAATGACAAGATGTCTTTTATTTGTTAACCTTAGTTATCTATTTATAAATTTTTTACCTGATATACATATACATATCTATAAAAATCTATAATAAGGTGAACATTTGTAGTACTTTTATTCGTCACCACAAGACCACAAGAAAAGCGGAAAAACCAGTTGTTTTCCAGTTTCATTGGAAAAATATAAAATAGGGGTCTGATTTGGAACTTCGGAGACGTTAAAATCATGCCATGTGTATTCACTCTTGAAAAGTCGATAACTTCGAAAAAGTAAAGTAACGGAGTTTTCAATAAGAGCGCTACAAATGTTTGTTTAAATAAAACGATTTGGGATACCATTGTGTATTGAACTCGATTTCTTTTGCATGGCCATCATGGGAACGCTTGCAGAAGTCCAGAAGAAAGTCTGAACCCAATTTTCGACGGCTTTCAAGCATAAGTCGACCGATACTGCTGCAATTTTACGTTACGTTTTATTCGTACGAAGTTCATCAATCGGCGCACACTTATTGGCATAGACTATAGACTTCACTTAGCTCCACAGGAAATAGTCTAAATGTGTCAAATTATACGACCGAGGCGCCCAATTGGCTGGGCCATTTCAAAATACTTGGTTTTCAATAAATCGATTGTGACATTCACTGTGTGGCTTGTGGCGCCGTCCTGTTAGAACCACATTTTGTCCAAGTCCATATCATCCGAACGGTAGCGATTCTCTTTCACAGTAATGTGCCGCTCTTGTTCGTCACTGAAGAAGTACGGCCCAATGACGCCCCCGGCCAATAAACCAACCATTCACCCAAAAATGAGCCTCATCGTAATGATGATTTTTCGATGAATACCAGGCTCATTTTCAAGTTGTTGCTTAGCCTGATTCACAAACATACCACATATTTTTTGGGTGTAGGCCAAGATCTTTTCGCAAAATTCGCTACAACGACGTAACAGAGATGCCCAACACTTGAGAATGACGTGTGAGAGACTAATTTGGGTCTTTCTCAATTGATACTACGTGTATTTCTTTGTCTCACTAGCATGGAACATTTTGTACCGTGCCTGTGGATTTCAGGACGATTATGACGACCATGAATTGGACGTAGTGCTCTTAAAGTTGAGGCAACTGACTTCGAATACCGGTAGTAAATTTTAATAATTTCGATTCTTTGTTGGATCGTATATCTTTCCATGATGAAATGGCTAACCTTACTGAAGAGAAATGTCAAAAGAACATCTCATGAATGGAATGAGGTCAAAAAAATCGGTCAAGGAATTAAATAACTTCAAGGCGAGTCTACATAGATATATACTCGATTTTGCCAATTTTTCATTCATAGCTGGAGATAACCGCAATAGTGGGCAAACAGTTTAAAAGTATATCTGTACATATTATTTGCGTCTTCCTATTTTTTGGCATGTCGATTAAGTTCTTAGCGTTAAATTAGTTTAGCTTTTACTTTTTTGTTTAAATATTAAGTTTACTTTTGAGACGATATGAGTTAATAAGCTTTTGGCCGAAATTTTTCCTCTCAACTTAAAAATATTTTTATGGAATATGAATAGCTTAGTTCCGTTAACATTTCGACCATTTTCGTTCGGTATTATCGTAATTAAGGTATATCGTTTATTATATATCGTATAAGTCCTATAAAACTGTAATTTCGTTTGACGTAAATATCGTAGGTAACGGAATACCTACAGAGTGCTACTTTTATAGACTATTCGTAATATTTCCACTAAGCTTTTTAAGCTTTTGTGATATATTCAGTTAAATTTATTTAAAAACAATCAAAGTGGTTTGCATGATTAGTACTTAGGACTTATGAATGAAAATAAAGACTAATTTGAAATTCTTGTACTTCTGTTCCAGCAGTAGGAGCATGGGAGCTGTCCACATATGGAGGCGTGGCAAAAACGTGTGTTTAAAATGTATTCTTGAAGTCAGAAGCTGAAACTCAGAACTGTATTTCTACTAAGCTAATAAATGCGAACCAATGTTAGGTAGGAGTGAATGAATGACTATCATTCCAAGAATTAAAAAACGGAAGCTAAATTGTATAAAATTTTCCGGTTATAGGAATTGATTTTGTATGCAAATATTAATGAAAACGTTGTGTCATGAAACGTGACCGCTTTTGGGAGGTGTCCGGTTATAAGGGTTGTTTGTAATAGGGAATTTCACTGTATATATTTCTAACAGAAAGTTTTCTCAAGCCAGTGCTGAAACCAATATGGACTTATGGAGCACAGAAAGCTCTTCAAATGTAAGCTTTTCCTAGAAAAATATATAAGTATGCATGTTATACGCGCTTGAAATATTTGTCAACTATATTAAGGTGTGCAATTTTATTTTCTGATGAAGAGAAAACTTTCTATAGAATTTTCTTTTTTGAAAATGTTACAAAATTTAAACTCCAACCCCTAAAACAGAAAACAGCAGTTTTCAGCACAAGAATATACAACGAGCTTTATGGTTTTCTCCGAATACAAAAGCGAAGAGCTAAATCCTGCTCGTGTAAAAGATGTATACAAAACATCGACTTGGATCATTACATTTTCGAAACCAGGATACATGATCACCCAGTTCGATATTGCCACTCGACTTTCTTTTCTTATCTGAGAGACTTACGGTTAGCAACTCCTTCCTCAGTTTACGGGTATCGCTGTGGAATCTGGAAGAACAATAGGTAAAGCATCAATGCCACATATCAGACCGAATTGATTTTACTACTAGGTTACCATACGAACGCAACGCGTGTACAAAAGAGGTATTAAAGAATACTCTCCTTTGAAGTGTATTCGTATACATATATAATCAGCTTGCAATGACTAGGAATTATTTTTATTAATGAAATAAAAAATTAGCAAAACTGTGCCCCATTACCAAGTGCTTCCAGATCAGATTCAAAATATAGGTTGTTGCGATAAAGTTATCTTTCTTATATCAATACCAATTGAGGTTGTAGGTACTTATAGATAAATATATAATAATACTCTATATTTTTATAATCGTCAAATTAAGCATTAGCGGAAAGCAACGTTTCCTAATTGAACTCTTGTAAGTAATTTAATTCTTGAAGTGCTACGAGGATTATATAGTACTTGTTGAGATTGTCGTAGATCAAGTTTGTGATGCATGATTGATTTATGATTGATATAAAAGTGGAGCTTCCTATAGCTTCCATCAGTGCTTCTGAATTATTCTTTATCACTAATGGGTTTTTCGGATAGAAAACGAAATGATCATTTAAACAAGAAAAATAAATGACATATAAAGGTGTGAATAAAATCTAAAGGAAATATCAGTCGAATTGCTAACCTCGTGGTTTTATAGTTTGTCAAATATTAATGAGCTTCTTTGCATCCGAAGAAGGTGGTGCGAAAGGTTATTATTGTTGTTTGAATTATATTGATGTAGTAAATTATCAGAACTTAAAATGTATGCGTGGCGAGGTGGTGCGAAAGGTTGTTATTGTTGTTTGAATTATATTGATGTAGTAAATTATCAGAACTTAAAATGTATGCGTGGCGTATACTAGATGCATATATATGTATTTATGCATGTGGTTATCATCTTGGCAATATTTGAGTTTAAGTAAGTACTTTGTACATTGATTATAAGATTAAGGCCCTACAACTTCTGTATCTACAAGTGTGTGAGCATATAATTTAGTATCAAATGGAATAATAACAATTTAAATTTTGATAAAAAATTTTTTTTAGTTTGTGGAAAGAAGAGTAACGGTTTCCATAGCAGTTGATAAGCTGCGCTGGGAGACTTTGAGTAGAGGTGGTGAGAAATCAGGAGATTGAGAATTTTTCTCATCATTTGTGTGAACAAACAACTTGTAACTGTTTTTAACTAGTCCAAAACGAATATGGAGTGAACCAATGTTGCAAACGAATACCTTTAATCATAATATGTACTAATATACTTAAATATAATTGAAAAGTTCACAGTTTTAAAAAAATATTTTATTTTGGGAAAGTTACTTTAATTAAACGTTTTCGTTCTGTTCTACAAAATTATTTTTTATGATCTCCTCCATTTGGCGCTTTTCTCACTATGTCAATTATTCAGGGTTGTAAACAGTTGATAGTTATAGGAGCAAATTAAAAAAGAAAGTAAAAACGTTAACCGAAGACGAAATACCTTTCATAAATACAAAAGATTCTTGAAGAGCTTCATTTCGAATTTTGATAATTCCGTTTATATGATAGACAGTTCCAAAAATTGAGCAGTTTCTTTGAGTGAAAAAGATTTGTGAAAAATTTCAGAGTGATATCTCAAAAATTTAGTGGTTAGTTCGTGTATATACATATATATGGACATGGCAAAATGGGCTATATTTAATATAAATAGCCAACGTTTCCTTCTGGGTATAATAAACTTCTCGACAAACTAAGGGTATATTTTATTAGGGCTTCAGAGTTTAAAAAGTGCCTGAGAAAATAATTTGTCATCGAAATTTAAAAAAAAAACACAAGAGAATGCAGCTGAGGTTAAGGTTTGTCTAAAGAACAAGCTGCTTATGCTAAACATTAGGCAATACTCAAACCGCTTTGATCGTATTTAATTCGAGCTCATCTGGTTCATATTGTAAAGTAATTCAAGCCCTTCAAAAGTTCTTTTTAGTGGGTGTAGCATTTCATATTAAAGGTGACATTCTTCGTCGAGACTTCAAAATCTCCACTGTAAAATAAATTATAGAAGAATTTAGTAGTCGTTGCCTTTTTCGATTCGAGAACCATCAGCAAACTAACTGCTGAACAATATTCAATAATGTAGGAGACTAAACAGTTAGATCTCCCCTTTCGATTCTATTGATTCACCTTCATCACAGAAAAGTATTCCCCATTGTACACCAATATCAATGTTTTTGTCAGCAAATTTAGTTATTGTCATTTTAATAATAAGATAAATTCCAAATAAATAAAAATAATAAAAATAATAATGCTTCTTAATCTTGCATCGCGGAAATTTAAGACTGTTTTAACAAAATTGATGTGTTCTAGAGCAAAGTAACTTTTTGTTAAGTTGAAAAATCACTTTTAGCCTCCTAGCAGTTGGAGGGGTTACCCGCAAACTAATTCTGGTTAACAAAAGACTGGTTCTAGAGGAGTCACGAGCGAGTCTCATTCAAAACGGCAGCTGTATTCACAAACATGTTTATATTCATAGAAAGGGGCATGTGCAAGTTGTCACCACTGGCGATACAGTGGAAACACTTGTGAATTCAGTTCGCTTTCGACAGTCCTATTGGCTGGTTGTGTGTACAATTTTGCTTTTAATTTTGAGTTCAAAAAACTACGTGCAATTGCATTTAACAGCATTTTAACAGAATTATCTTTACAGATAAAAAATTGTTTGACAGCTGAGAACATTAACCTTAAAAAGTGTTATGAAGTGGAAGTATTCAGCGTAAAGTAAAACATTTCCCAGAATTTTTGAAAATTTTTTAAACAAACAGGTACAATTAAATGTCGCAAACTAATTCCGTTGCTCATATCATGGCGGTAAATGGAAACGCGTCAAAACTTCCTATTGAAAAAGAGTCGCCGTTAATATTTTTCGTGAATGGCAAAAAGGTGCGTAGATACATACCTGTAATCAAACTCAAAACTATAAAGAATGAATAGTGGACCGGTCAGTGAGTACCTATCAACAGTATTTTATATAGAGCAAAGAGCGAGCAAGAAAAAATGTGTGAGGTGCTCGCTATGTGTTCGAAACGACATAACAAATAAAAGAGAATAGAAACCTGTTGTTGACCAATTATGTTCTCCGAATGTGCCAATTTATTTATCAATAGCTAAGCTATGTGATAATATGACTAGATGTTCTTCTACTGAGAACATGCATGACCTGTTTTGGCCTCCGGGGCCGGCAATAATAATAAATACGTAAATACGTGTTTTACTGTTTATGAATGAAAGCATATTCAGTTTAAATTTTATTCTACTTACTTATGTGTGTATGTACATATATCAGATGTCGAATGTACCCACAGTGCGTAAAAAGACCGAAGTTTGGAATAATTGGTTACATGGAAGTTATTGTTCATGAAAGTGTAAATTAGATTATAGATTTATTGCATTTATTTAGAACAAAATACATTTTTTCGTACAATCCAAGTTCAAAAGACAATTAATATTCTTGAAATCAAAAATGTTCTCTATAACTACAAGTTATAGCTCTCATAACTTTTATATTATATTTAAAATAGTCTTTACTCAGTCGTTGTGTTTACGTGGACACACCTACTTAAAAAGCGCCGCTACTTGGCTCGGTGACTTTTGATCTTCAGAATTCCGATGATTGCAATCTTCGAAAACGTAAACGTGTTATAAAAATATGTATGTGTGTGCACATTTTTATATTTTTAAATGTCATCTTTGACATAAAAATTATACAAAATATTTCAAAGATATTACATGAGTTTACGGGCTTCAAAAAATCGATTTTTTGTATGGTTTTATTAAATTTTACAACCCTCTAGAATATTGAAAGAAACTTTCAAGTTAATACAAATAATAGTTTCGGAAATACAGCCTAGAGAACTTGTGCGCTTGAGGCTAACTAGACTAAGTGCGCCGTCTTTAAACGCGCTTTTCTCGAAGCTGTGTTTTAGGAATCGGTTGGCAAGATTTCTCGAGAACTACTCAACCGATCTTCATGAAATTTTACACAGGTCTTTAAGAATCCACTTTTAAAGATTTGGACGAAGAATTTTTTTCAATTACAACTAAAAAAATTATTATAGCCGAGTCAACAACAGCGCGCCGGTTGTTTCCTCTTTTCGCAAAGTGGCGGCAATTGAAAATTCCAAGCGAAGCCAGGTCCTTCTCTACCTGGTCTTTCCAATGGAGTGAAGGTCTTCCTCTGCTTCCCGCAGCGGGTACTGCGTCTAATACTTTCAGAGCTGAACTATGTCAATGTCGTCATATACATATGTAAATATTTTATACAGCTCATCGTCTCATCGAATGCGGTATTCGTCGTGGCCAATGCGCAAAGAACCATAAATCTTTCGCAGAACCTTTCTGTCGAACACTCCTAACGGCGACTCATCTGACGTTGTCCATGCCTCTGCACCATATAGCAGGACGAGAATAATGAGCGACTTATAGAGTTTTGTTTTTGTTTGTTGAGAGAGGACTTTACTTCTCAATTGTCGACTTAATTCGAAGTAGCACCTGTTGGCAAGAGATATTTTGAATTTCGACATTGTCGTTGCTGTTTATGCTGATTCCCAATAGACGAAATTATCTACAAGTTCAAAGTTCGAGTGAGACGACTGTATTTGATGACAAAAAGATATTTAGTTCTACCCTCGTTCTTTGCTAAACCCATTTGCTTTGCTTCCTTATCCAGTCTGGAGAAAGCAGAACTAACGGCGCGGGTGTTGAGGCCGATGATATCAATATCATCGCTCATCCTTCATCCTCCAGTTTAACTAAAACACGTGTCTCTCACTTTAGACGATCTTGTAAGGAGTTATTCCACCAACGTGGGTGCATATTTTTCCGAGTTTAAAATTTTTTTTCCAACAATTTTATAATTTCTTTGATAACCCTAAAAAATTCTGATGAAATATTTCATTTTTTATATGAGAAAAAAATTGTTGAAAAAATACTGTTCTTTACCCAAGGAAACCCACTCCTTACAATTTATGGATGTGAATTATGAAATCAATGTGTTATGGTGCGAATGCGCTTAACAGTGCTCTTATTTGCTAATATTAATGAATATTTCTAAAAGTCAAATGTAAATAAGAACTTATTGCATTTGTGATAAGCATGATTTAGTGACTGACATTTTATGCTAAATCGAAATACAAAATGTACGTATACATATGTATATACATATCGCTATACGTGCATACCATATATACAATCATCATACAATTGTATGGGTACACGAACACTTATTGTGTAGATAAGCTTTCCATTTAAAATTCGTCGACCTACAATCACAAATAATAACAATTAAATACATAAGAACATACCTGTATGTATAGTATGTCTAAGACCGGCAGGAAAGCGCTTAAGTTCACAATTATTCAGCGCCTTCTTTTAATATAAGCTAAGGAAATACTTTTCTGTTTCCCTTGGAAATTGTTAACATATTAATCGATATTCGACTTAGGCAGAGATATGCGATATAAAATCAAAATTGTTCAAATTGAAAGTAAATATAGTAAAGTAAATATTTTTGTTTTGTTACCTTTTCTTTATTATGCCTCAGGTAGGGAATGAGCGGTATATTCTCACAGGGTTATTTATGAGTCCTTATTGCACCATTAACGTATACTATATGTATGTATATTGAATGAACATGAAAGGTTATTATTACTAAAATGTAAACATCTGACGTTTAAATAATTGTTATCATCTCTAGAATTGGATTCAAAACAACTTATTTTTAGCAGTGTGTTTATACTCTTGCAATATGTTGCTAGATTTTAATATAATATATTATATGTATGTGTATATAAATGAACAGGATGAAGAGACGAGTTAAAATCCGAGGACTGTCTGTCTGTCCGTCCGTCCGTCTGTGCAAGGTGTAACTTCTGTCTCTTATACACATCTAGATGTGTATAAGAGACAGATGTATGTGTATATAAATGAACAGGATGAAGAGACGAGTTAAAATCCGAGGACTGTCTGTCTGTCCGTCCGTCCGTCTGTGCAAGGTGTAACTTGATTAAAAATTAAGATATCACGATGAAACATGGTATGCACATTCCATAGTAGATAGGCGTAATCGGGCCACGCCCGTAAAACGCCATTAACCGAAAACGTATAAAGTGCCATACAACCACTAAATTATGATATAAAACTTTAATTTGTCAAAAAGGATCGCAGTAGCAAGTGGCACCTGTAGGCAAACATTTTTGAAAAAGTAGGCGTGCAAAGCGCAAATTTTGTAAGAACTCCTACCGACAGTGTGAAAATGGATGAAATCGGATGATAACCCCACTCACTTCCCATATAACGGTACTGGTAAAAACTACTAAAAACGCGGTAAATCAAAAACTAAATACGCCAGATACATTAAATTTTACCACCAAAATGGTATAAAATTGCTTAACGAAAGCCGGTGTGATGAAAAAACATCTCTCGAGACCTGAGAGGTATATAATTAAAATTCAGAGAGAATTCCTGATAGTATAAATGGGTTGAATCGGGTTAATACTTCCCTTAGCCTAATATAAAAATTTTTTTCTGTATCTTACATAAAACTCGTTTGGAATATTCGAATTTGTTTAATAAGATCTTTCGTTACATAAGTATAAAACGTCGGTTCTAAAGAAAATCAAAACGATTTTTGAGTTTATTTTCAATAAATACTTAGGACTATTAAGTATCACAGTAAATCCACGTTCTCAACTGTCCAAGTGGGATCCGTTTTGTTTTGCATCAACCTTTTAACCTAATCTAAGCTAATTGCTGTATGACATAGTTCACAGACAGTTTGATAAAACATTTATTACATTGTGACTTCAGGAATGATGTAAGCGTAAGATTTTATCGATTTTAAAATAAAGAATATTGACTTTCTAAAATGTATTCCCATATTTAATTTTTTTTTTTTTAATATCTTGTCTATTGCCCAGCTCGTTGATCCGACACCAGATCCAGAATGTACTCTACTCACATATCTGCGCGACAAACTGCGGCTATGTGGCACCAAATTGGGATGCGGGGAAGGTGGTTGTGGTGCTTGTACTGTTATGCTTTCGCGAGTCGATCGCGCAACCAACAGTGTCAAACACTTGGCTGTCAACGCCTGTCTGATGCCAGTATGCGCGATGCATGGCTGTGCTGTAACCACCATAGAGGGGATTGGAAGCACACGCACCCGTCTTCATCCTGTACAGGAGCGTCTGGCGAAAGCTCATGGCAGTCAATGTGGCTTTTGCACACCGGGCATAGTTATGTCTATGTACGCACTACTTCGAAGCCTGCCTCTACCATCGATGAAGGATTTAGAAGTGGCGTTTCAAGGCAACCTATGCCGTTGTACGGGTTATCGACCTATTTTGGAGGGATACAAGACTTTCACAAAGGAATTTGCCTGTGCCATGGGTGACAAATGCTGCAAGTTAAATGGTAATAAAATACAAAATGACGACAATGAAGAGCAAAAATTATTTGAAAAGAGTGAATTTTTACCCTTCGATCCCAGTCAGGAACCCATATTTCCACCAGAATTGCATTTAAATTCACAATACGATGCGGAAAATCTTTTATTCAAAGGCCCGCGCTCGACATGGTACCGTCCAGTGGAACTGTTAGACTTACTGAAGCTGAAAGCGGAGCACCCGCATGGTAAAATCATTGTTGGCAACACGGAAGTTGGTGTTGAAATGAAATTTAAGCAGTTTCTATACACCGTACACATCAACCCCATAAAGGTACCGGAGTTGAATGAGATAAGAGAATTAGAGGGTAGCATTTTATTTGGTTCGGCCGTTACCTTAATGGACATTGATGAGTACTTACGCGAACTTATAGAAAAATTGCCGGAGCACGAAACACGTTTCTTCCGTTGTGCTGTAAAAATGTTGCATTACTTCGCGGGCAAACAGATACGGAACGTGGCATCGCTCGGCGGAAACATCATGACTGGAAGTCCGATCTCCGATATGAACCCTATTTTGACTGCAGCGTGTGCCAAGCTTAAAGTGTGTAGTTTAGTTGATGGGAAAGTAGAAACTCGATATGTGTATATGGGTCCTGGATTCTTTACTGGATATCGCAAGAATACAATTCTGCCCCATGAAGTATTGGTGGGTATATACTTTCCGAAAAGCTCAAAAGATCAGCACTTTGTGGCATTTAAGCAAGCGCGCCGTAGAGATGATGATATTGCAATCGTGAATGCTGTTATAAATGTGACCTTCGAACCAAATAACAATATAATCCAACAAATTCATATGGCTTTTGGCGGTATGGCGCCCACAACGATCATGGCACCGAAAACATCACAAATCATGGCAAAACAAAAATGGAATCGGGTATTAGTCGAACGTGTGACTGAAAGCTTATGTGCCGAATTGCCATTGGCTCCATCTGCACCGGGTGGTATGATCGCCTATCGTCGTTCATTAGTAGTTAGTTTATTCTTTAAGGCATATTTAGCCATAAGTCAAGAACTAATTAAATCTGGTATCATTGAGGATGATACAATACCAGAGAGAGAGCTAAGCGGCGCTGATACCTTCCACACACCGATTTTGAAGAGCGCGCAGCTCTTTGAGAGGGTATGTGTCGAACAACCAACATGTGATCCCATCGGTAGACCAAAGGTACACGCATCTGCGCTGAAACAGGCAACAGGTGAAGCAATTTACTGCGATGACATCCCGCGTCATGAAAATGAATTGTATCTCGCACTTGTACTTAGTACCAAAGCACACGCAAAGATTACATCTGTTGATGCCAGCGACGCGCTCAAACAGCAGGGTGTACACGCATTTTATTCCAGCAAAGATTTGAGTGAATACGAAAATAAGGTTGGTACCGTGTTTCACGATGAGGAAGTCTTTGCTTCGGAAGTCGTTTATTGCCAGGGGCAGGTGATCGGTGCAATTGTCGCGGATAGTCAAGTTTTGGCACAACGTGCGGCGCGTCTCGTGCATATCAAGTACGAGGAGCTAACACCCATAATTGTAACAATTGAACAGGCCATCGCACATAAATCATATTTTCCCAATTATCCACAATATATTGAAAAGGGTGATGTGCAAAAAGGTTTCGAGCAGGCTGACCACGTTTATGAAGGTAGCTGCCGGATGGGTGGTCAAGAACATTTCTATTTGGAAACGCACGCTTGTGTGGCAACGCCGCGAGATAGTGATGAAATTGAATTATTTTGTTCAACCCAAAATCCCACGGAAATACAAAAACTAGTGGCTCATGTGTTATCTGTGCCGTGGCACAAGGTGGTATGCCGATCTAAACGCTTGGGTGGTGGGTTTGGTGGCAAAGAGTCGCGCTCAATTATCTTAGCACTTCCAGTTGCATTAGCCAGTTATCGTCTCAGAAGACCGGTGCGCTGCATGCTTGATCGGGATGAAGATATGATGACAACCGGCACAAGACATCCTTTTCTCTTTAAATACAAAATTGGCTTTACCAAAGAAGGTCTGATAACGGCATGTGACATTGAGTGCTATACTAATGCCGGCTGTACAATGGATCTCTCTTTTTCCGTAATTTCTCTCCACTTGCGGATTTTACTACATTACTAAAGCCATTTTCTTTTCTTTAGGTTCTTGATCGTGCTATGAATCATTTCGAGAATTGTTATCGCATACCAAATGTCAAAGTTGGTGGTTGGGTCTGCAAAACGAATTTACCATCCAATACAGCGTTTAGAGGATTTGGCGGTCCTCAGGGCATGTTTGCAGCTGAGCATATAGTACGCGATGTGGCGCGTATAGTTGGCAAAGATTACTTGGATGTTATGCAGTTGAATTTTTATAAAACTGGTGATTATACACACTACAATCAAAAGTTGGAAAACTTTCCCATTGAAAAGTAAGTACATAGGTCTCACTCAAACCTTTTGACGATTTGAAATTAACTTCTTACTTTTCCTAAAGGTGTTTCAGAGATTGCTTAGATCAGTCGAAATTCCACGAGAAACGTGCAGAAATAGCAGAATTCAACAAAAGCAATCGGTGGCGCAAGCGCGGTATCTCTCTGGTGCCCACCAAATATGGTATTGCTTTTGGTGCCATGCATCTGAATCAAGCCGGTGCCCTAGTAAATATATATGGTGATGGGTCGGTATTGCTTTCGCATGGCGGCGTCGAGATCGGACAGGGTCTACACACGAAAATGATACAATGCTGCGCGCGAGCGTTAGCCATACCACCGGAGCTAATTCATATTGCCGAAACGGCAACCGACAAGGTACCAAACACATCACCAACGGCAGCTAGTGTAGGTTCAGATATAAATGGTATGGCTGTATTGAATGCCTGTGAGAAGCTAAATGAGCGTCTGAAACCAATTAAGGACGCCAATCCGAAAGATACGTGGCAAGAATGGATCAGTAAAGCATATTTTGCGCGAATAGGGCTCTCAGCAAGTGGATTCTATAAAATGCTCGATGTTGGTGACGATCCAAAGACAAATCCAAATGCGCGTTGTTATAATTATTATACCAATGGTGTTGGAGTATCAGTGGTTGAAATTGATTGCTTAACCGGTGATCATCAAGTGTTGAGCACAGACATCGTCATGGATATTGGCTCTAGTTTGAATCCAGCTATCGATATTGGACAGATCGAAGGCGCATTTATGCAAGGTTATGGCTTATTTGTATTGGAAGAACTTATTTATTCGCCGCAAGGTGCGCTTTATTCGCGCGGACCTGGCATGTATAAACTACCAGGATTCGCTGACATACCAAGCGAGTTCAATGTGAGCCTTTTAACTGGTGCGCCTAATCCTAGAGCTGTTTATTCTTCAAAGGTACTAATTGTTCATATACATATGTATATCTGATTATAACAAATACTTCTTAAAAATATATATTAATATAACTCTTATGTAGGCCGTTGGAGAGCCACCATTATTCATAGGAAGTACTGCATTTTTCGCGATTAAGGAAGCAATTGCAGCTGCACGCGTTGAAAGACGGTTAAACGGACACTTCGTACTCCACGCCCCAGCGACGGCTGCTCGTATACGAATGGCATGTCAAGACGAATTTACCGAATTGGTATAAATAAATTACAGTTTCGTCACATCTGATATTTTGTTTTTTAATGTTTTTTCCACTTTTATCTTTAGATTGATCAACCGACCCCTGAAACTTACACACCTTGGAATGTTGTGCCCTAAACTTAATATAACTTACTCTTGTTTTAAGTTAGAATATTAACAACAGTTGAAGTTAGATTTCATACTTGTAATCAAATCTTTAATATTTGCGTAGAGCTATCAGTAAATATTTATACTGGAGCTGTAATTAAACAATATAATTTGGTTCTATCATATAATATATCACGATAATATTAATAAAACTTACACATGTAAATTATATGTGCAATACAATTCACTAAATTGCAGATTTGTTTAAGGATTAACTAATATTGAAAACAACAATATAGTTATAGCTGAAGACAAATACGAGAAAATAGCTCGTAATCGTTATACCGGTATACATTTGTATGTGCAAATATACATATGTATGTATACACAAACAAGAAAAAACATTATCTATCTATATCATCTCTACCGATGCGACAATACTCTTCACAGATGCACCTTGAAAAATATTATATTTTTTACCTTGAAAAACCTAGTTCGCTTATAAATATACAGACGGACATAATTAAATTGGCTCCGCTCATCACATCATCAAGAGCACATCACGTATGTAGATACTTATGTAGCTTCGACCGTTATCCACATCCAGAAATTCAGACTTTAACGTAATTTTGTTTTCTAAAATTAATAAAGTACTACAAACCTGAGTTAAGGATTGAATTCCAAATATTATTTTATTCTTCAACTGGTTTTTTAACCACTAATATCAAGATCCAATTCTACTTGAAATATTTAATCTCGCACCATGTGGCATGACTCCTTTTTTAGTTAACATTCCATAAAGTTAGAAAATGCAATATTTGTTCACTAAGATTTAAATTTAAAGACACAATTTTATATAGCTTGCTTCAAATTTCGGTTTAATGCATCAGCGGAAATCGGCGGACTACGGTAAAAATGACAGATGACATTCAACACAATCAAAACTTCCCCACTTGATAAAAAAAATCTGCTCCCAACTTCCCCTTCCTTTGGTTTACATTTCATAATTATCGAATATAGTCTCCGTCAAATTAGATCAAGTGTCAAGTCTTATAAAATTTGTGTAAATTATTGACATTTTAGTGAAAACTTATAGTGCCTGAATAAGAACGAAAACATTTATCACCTACTTATACAAATATGGAAGTAATTTTCCGTAATTATTAAATCTATTTAGTAATATGTAGATGTTGACTCTACTTGATATCCTCTTAAATTTCTGGTAGTTAGTACAGACGTAGAACACAATTATATAACCTACTTCTTTACATACACAACTTTTAATTTTTGAAAGGTCATCATGTAAAATATTTTTGTTCATAATAGTTATAAAACTACAAAAACAAAAACACATATTTTTAAACATTTGAATAGCGGTCGGCTTTATTTAAATTAAGCTTGCATCATAAAATTACCAAAATTGCGCTAACATAACTTAAGTATTAATCAAACATTCAAGCATACATATATGTACAAAACTTTAATAATTTATAACGAACTTAAATAATCTACTTTAGGAACTTTCAGTCTTTTATAAATTGGTTCTAATTGCTATAATACTTTTTCATAATATRAGCGACTTATATTTAGTCAACTTCCTCGACTGTTGGTCCACCGTAATTACCAGGTTGTGGTTGTGAACTAGCACCTCCTGTTTGCTGGTGCATCTTTGTCATAATTGGACTACATATTTTCGTTAGCTCCTCCAACTTATACTCGAACTCCTCTTTTTCGGCGGTGGTATTACTATCAAGCCATTTAATCGTCTCTTTRCACTTCTCCAGTACTCGATCCTTATCTGATTGACTTAATTTGCTTCCCGCTTCGTCAGCTGCTTGTTTTACACCAAACACATAACTTTCAAGTTGATTGCGGGCAGTTATTCGTTGACGGTGTTTATCATCTTCCTCGGCATATTTTTCCGCTTCATTTACCATACGATCGATGTCTGCTTGTGAAAGTCGYCCCTTATCGTTCTTTATGGTTATATTCTTAGCATTGCCGGTGCTCATTTCCTTTGCCGTCACATTTAAAATTCCATTAGCATCCAAATCGAAAGTTACATCTACYTTGGGTACTCCTCGCGGAGCTGGTGGAATCCCAGTTAAATTGAATGTGCCCAGCAAGTTGTTGTCTTTGGTCATGGCACGTTCACCTTCAAACACCTGAATGGTAACAGCTGGTTGGTTATCTGCATATGTCGTRAAGGTTTTTGACTGTTTGCATGGAATACGACTGTTCCGCTCAATCAATTTGGTCATCACTCCACCCGCGGTCTCAATTCCAAGTGATAATGGTGCCACGTCAACCAAGAGGACATCTTGAATTGCACTGCTCTTATCACCACTCAGAATGGCTGCTTGAATTGCTGCACCGTATGCTACCGCCTCATCTGGATTGATAGAAAGGTTTAAAGTCTTTCCACCGAAGAATGTTTGTAGCAAGTTTTGGACTTTAGGAATTCGAGTTGAACCACCAACAAGRACAATATCGTGGATTTGGCTTTTGTCCATTTTGGCATCGTTYAAAGCCTTYTCYACTGGATCTAGTGTACTGCGGAACAAATCACCACACATTTCCTCAAACCGTGCTCGGCTAATTTTTGTGTAGAAATCTACTCCTTCATATAGAGCATCAATCTCGATAGAGGCTTCAGTGCTGGATGACAGTGTACGTTTCGCACGCTCTGCTGCTGTTCTTAATCGTCGCAACGCTCGAGGATTCGACCGTAAATCCTTTTTATATTTACGTTTGAACTCTTCTGCAAAGTGGTTTACCAATCGATTGTCGAAGTCTTCTCCACCCAAGTGAGTATCACCMGCTGTCGCCCGCACTTCAAATAGTGAGCCTTCATCAATAGTTAAAATGGAAACATCGAAAGTACCACCGCCCAAATCAAATATRAGCACATTGCGTTCGCCTTTAAGGTTTTTATCSAGACCATAAGCTAAAGCTGCTGCTGTTGGTTCATTAATAATTCGAAGAACATTCAATCCCGCAATGGCACCAGCATCTTTGGTGGCCTGMCGCTGYGAGTCGTTGAAATAAGCCGGCACTGTGATAACGGCATCTTTTACAGATGTACCCAAATACGCCTCTGCAGTTTCTTTCATTTTTGTCAGCACCATTGAACTTATTTCTTCAGGGGCAAACTTTTTCTGTTCTCCTTTGAATTCAACACTTAACTTGGGCTTTCCACAATCGTTAACCACTGTAAAAGGCCAATGCTTCATGTCCGCCTGGATTTTCGGATCATCATACTTTCGTCCAATTAATCGTTTGGCATCAAACACTGTGTTCTTTGGGTTCATGGCAACTTGATTCTTCGCAGCGTCACCAATAAGCCGCTCCGAGTCTGTGAACGCCACATAGCTGGGTGTTGTGCGATTACCTTGATCGTTCGCTATGATTTCCACTTTTCCGTGTTGGAATACTCCTACACACGAGTATGTTGTTCCCAAATCTATCCCAATTGCAACCATTTTAATTGCTTTCTTGTACTATTTAATATTTCACTTAAACTTATTTATTATTAACTCTCAATAATATTCTTAAATTGCTTCTTATGCACTTGGTAAAAAGATATTTGTATTGCGTTTTGTTTTGCTAAATGACTTTAGCTAAGTTTGTTTTGTTTATTCGCTTTGACTTTTCAATTGAATCTATGCGAAGGAGAGATTTTTGGCCGGTATTTATATGAAGTCAGTCGGAGAGAGAATTTTCGAGAACAGATTTCTTGACATTTCTCGAAATGTCTATGAGCTGTTCGCTTAAAATGCGACAGCTGWTGTCAAAAGGGTGCAATTATTGGGAAGAGAAAAAATAGAAACTGTTCTCAAAAAGTTGGAGAGGACTATCTCCTCCTCTTTTCAATCGGGAACGCTTATTCAAATATATGTATGTATGTACAAATGTACTTTTGGGAAATGAGAATTATCTATGGAGGAAGTCTAAACACCATTCGCTACTCGCAATTGAGAAAAACGATACGCGTTGCAAAATATTAATATTAAAAACGAATCTAGAAAATTGTAGTTAATTCTTAAGATTTTATTTATTTTATTTTAATATATATTTATTCGCAATCTATCAAATGACAATCAGCAAATTTTTTAAATACATTAATAGTGACAGGATTGATTGTTCTCCATTGAGACTAATCAATATAATTCGTAAATTATTTATTTGCTTAAACTTCTTAAAACTACTTAAAATCTATATGGAAGATCCAAAATGTGAGTTCGTTTTAAACGTCTAACATCCATTCTGTTGTCTAGTAAACTTATTGCCAGTAAGTTTTCATGATTAGACAATTTATCCAAATACTTTCGACAAGATTTGCTGATTTCGTCTTTAACAAAAGGTATACATATTTAAGTCTTTATGGATTTCGAAGTTGCTCACAAACCAAGGAGCGCTTACAATGCTTCTTAAAGTTTTCGATTGATATCTTTGGAGGATTTCAATGTTAGATATACTCGCCGTACCCCATAACTGCATTGTATACGTCCATATTGGCTTAAGCATTGACTAATAATAATATTAAGATTTTATTGACGCGTCTAAAACTACATACACAATTGTTCACAAGAATAAAACCCTTTAGGTAGTGACATTGCTGAAAAAACGATTTAACGTAAGCCGTATGCAAAATAGTTGAAATGTACAACTATTGTCTGTTGAATCTCTCTGAGAGTTCGAGTCTACCATTTATTGGTTGTTTCTAACAGTTAATAAGGAGAGCATGAAAGAGTAGTTCTCTCATAAAATTATTAGTAGGAGATAAATTTATGAATGAAATAAGTGTTTCTCTATGCTATTATATCATTTACTACTTAAACGTATTGCTACGTAAAAACTCATTATTTTTTTATATAAAGTTCTTGGAATTCATTGATTGTCAAATTTGAAAGCTAGAAAGCTATTGACTGTTTGGTGAATTTCGATTATAGCACCATACTCTACCGGCGAATGATAACAAAATTATACTATATGATGTAAATCAGTTCAGAAGTTATGTCCATCATCGGAAATATCCGATTAAAACTGTTAAATAAATGTTAGTATGATAATTCTATAATATAATAGGTCGATTATGTAAATCTGTTGAAATGTATATAAATGTATATATATTTAGTAATGTTGATTTATACCAAATGGAAAGGGCCTTCTGCATCAAGATAATGATCCGCAACATACATATGTATGTAATTTTCCAAAAACTAATAATTAATAGTCCTATTCCACTTTATTTTATAAAATTTGTTCCATTCAGAATCAGCCTTTTGTTCTTAGTTGAACTACTTACTGTCTGAAAATATGAAATGTAAACATACTTATAGCACAATAAGAGCATAGCTAAGTTAACTCCCGCGTTCCGCAATTGTTATGTAGCTTTGTAATTACGGTAGGTCAACGGTTTTAATTCAAAACATAAAGCTGCATATAAATTAAAAAAACAAATTATTCATTAAGTTTAATTGTATTTATTAATAAACATTTCTACATTATTTATTCCTCGCATCGTAACTATATTTAAATAAATGTGATTGAACTTTTGTCTGTTTATTTGTTTAGATTATATAGCTAATGTTGAATTTAAATATAACATTTTTCGTACTGATACTCTCCGTTCTCATTTCCCAAAAATACATTTGTACATACATACATATATTTGCATAAGCGTTCCCGATTCAAAAGAGGAGGAGATAGTCCTCTCCAACTTGAGAACAGTTTATATTTTTTCTCTTCCCAATAATTGCACTCTTTTGACATCAGCTGTCGCATTTTAAACGAACAGGTCATAGACATTTCGAGAAATGTCAAGAAATCTGTTCTCGAAAATTCTCTCTCCGACTGACTTCATATAAATACCGGCCAAAAATCTCTCCTTCGCATAGATTCAATTGAAAAGTCAAAGCGAATAAACAAAACAAACTTAGCTAAAGTCATTTAGCAAAACAAAACGGAATACAAATAACTTTTTACCAAGTGCATAAGAATCAATTTAAGAATATTATTGAGTGTTAATAATAAATAAATTTAATTGAAATATTAAAAAGTAMAAGAAAGCAATTACAATGGTTGCAATTGGAATAGATTTGGGAACAACATACTCGTGTGTAGGAGTATTCCAACACGGAAAAGTGGAAATCATAGCGAACGATCAAGGTAATCGCACAACACCCAGCTATGTGGCGTTCACAGACTCGGAGCGGCTTATTGGTGACGCTGCGAAGAATCAAGTTGCCATGAACCCAAAGAACACAGTGTTTGATGCCAAACGATTAATTGGACGAAAGTATGATGATCMGAAAATCCAGGCGGACATGAAGCATTGGCCTTTTACAGTGGTTAACGATTGTGGAAAGCCCAAGTTAAGTGTTGAATTCAAAGGAGAACAGAAAAAGTTTGCCCCTGAAGAAATAAGTTCAATGGTGCTGACAAAAATGAAAGAAACTGCAGAGGCGTATTTGGGTAMATCTGTAAAAGATGCYGTTATCACAGTGCCGGCTTATTTCAACGACTCACAGCGGCAGGCCACCAAAGATGCTGGTGCCATTGCTGGATTGAATGTTCTTCGAATTATTAATGAACCAACAGCAGCAGCTTTAGCTTATGGTCTGGATAAAAACCTTAAAGGCGAACGCAATGTGCTCATATTCGATTTGGGCGGTGGTACTTTCGATGTTTCCATTTTAACTATTGATGAAGGCTCACTATTTGAAGTGCGGGCGACAGCKGGTGATACTCACTTGGGTGGAGAAGACTTCGACAATCGATTGGTAAACCACTTTGCAGAAGAGTTCAAACGTAAATATAAAAAGGATTTACGGTCGAATCCTCGAGCGGTGAGACGATTAAGAACAGCAGCAGAGCGTGCGAAACGTACACTGTCRTCCAGCACTGAAGCCTCTATCGAGATTGATGCTCTATATGAAGGAGTAGATTTCTACACAAAAATTAGCCGAGCACGGTTTGAGGAAATGTGTGGTGATTTGTTCCGCAGTACACTAGATCCAGTRGARAAGGCTTTGAACGATGCCAAAATGGACAAAAGCCAAATCCACGATATTGTCCTTGTTGGTGGTTCAACTCGAATTCCTAAAGTCCAAAACTTGCTACAAACATTCTTCGGTGGAAAGACTTTAAACCTTTCTATCAATCCAGATGAGGCGGTAGCATACGGTGCAGCAATTCAAGCAGCCATTCTGAGTGGTGATAAGAGCAGTGCAATTCAAGATGTCCTCTTGGTTGACGTGGCACCATTATCACTTGGAATTGAGACCGCGGGTGGAGTGATGACCAAATTGATTGAGCGGAACAGTCGTATTCCATGCAAACAGTCAAAAACCTT
>NW_017537301.1:1386780-1389766 GCF_001853355.1 Bactrocera latifrons
CCAATTATGACAAAGATGCATCAACAAGCAGGAGGTGCTGCCCAACAACCTGGTAATTGCGGACAACAATCTGGTGGTTTTGGCGGTGGTAATTACGGTGGACCAACAGTCGAAGAAGTTGACTAAATTCCAATTTGCAGTATTATAATGTTCATGTAAAGCCAAAGAAATTATGGGTTAATTTTAGATTGTAAATATGTTTGTATATAAAAATAAGTTTAATTTATTTTATATATCTTTAAAAAAAATGCATGAAAGTTGTAAGATGATGATGTTATTTAATGTAGTAGTGCTCGTGTGTTTATACAATTGAATAAAGCTGTACTTTTAAAAACATTTTAAATCTTAAATTTGGGTTTTAACTTTATAAACATGATCTCAAACACCATTGGCTTATGTCACTCGAAACCTTGAACTTCGCCATCTGTAAAGAGAAAAGATAAATTAGGAGAATAGTTACTATTCCTTAATTGGATGCACAAAGTGTTAAATTCACTAATAATTATGGTTAGTTGTATTACAAAGTTTTATATATAATAACTATTTAGTAAGAATAAGAAATAAGAAAGGACTGAAAGTTTGTTGACAATGTTACATACAATACAATATTAATGCGTGCATGAAGATTTAAATAAAGTGCACAACATACATATTTGTTTTCTTTCTTTGAAATATTGTGTTGGATTATTTATTCATCTAAATATGTGTAACTTGTAGTATATTATTATTTTAAGTTTAATTTATGATGTATTACATATTTTTATATTAATGCTGAAAACTGGCGTGGCACCAAATTTAGTGCAAACATTTATTTTATGGAGTGAAAAAGGGAAGACACAAATCCATTTGGAATTTTCAATTTAAAGTATATACATATGTAAAACAAAAACCGCATAAGTTATGTGAAGAAAACTAGGCGCGAATAGCGTCTTTGAGCCATCATATAGAAAATTGATGTAATCGGGCTATAAATTTTAAGCTCCCAGATATTGAATGTCTAGAACTCAGTACGTATGTTTGGCTTTATACCGAAAGTATCTGTCTATCTTTGATTATTTTAAATTTCACTTGATTCTTTAATTTTCCAGTAAACAAATAAAAAAGCAATTAATATAACGGGATTAAGTAACGGCCGTTCCCACGACAGTCGGGTCTACGAAAACCGGAACGGACCCGGATTTTTATCCGGCCAAGGACTGTCAACTAGGCAGAATTCTGCCGTTACAACAACAACAACAACACGGGATTAAGTTTTGCACGAATTATGATTGATATTTAGTGTATGCAACTGTTCAAGCCGAGGTACAGAATAATTTGACCCCAGTACTTACAGTTGACTTTTATATCGAATTTGACGAAAATATCGGTCTATGTGTAAGATAGACAATTGAAATTCAGGGAAACTCCTTTCCTGTCAATGGTATGTTTGTGTATCAAAAATTTGTTGAATCGGGCCAATACTTTCATTAGCTCGAATATACATTTCGTGTGTGGCTGTTAATAGTATTTGGTATCGATGCTACTCCAACTCCCATATACTACATATATATATATAATGATTTTCGTTTTTACCCATAACCTAATATAACGATATTCGCCCCGCAATTACTTTTTAAGTTCTTAATATAAATATGCATGTGGGACTACGGGTCTTTTTTTCCATATCTGGTTAGCAGCCATCTGTCAGTTAAGTTCTTGTTAACTTAGCAAGGACTCCCTCTTTCGGTAGGGTTAACCACAATTTAACCGACAGACGGTTGCTCACAAGACATTGAGAAAGCGGTCCTAAGTTATTATAGGACCTATAGTTTAAGAGCAATTTTTTCAATGTCCAGCCATCTGTAATTTACTTTCTGGCTAACCTAACCAAGACTTCTATTTTTTAATTAACTGGTACATAGATGGCTTCTAACCAGGCATTTAGCAAATGGCCATAGTTCAGATAGTAAATATGAAAGAAACATTTTTCAATATAAGGTTTTGCCAACGTTGATAATATTGATCATTGAAAATTGCAAGAATATCAAATCTTCCGTTACGCCCGAAATTAGAATAATTTCAATTGCATTTTTGCAAATATTAAACCTTAGTACTTTCATTAATATGTTACATAGACCCACAAATTATATACATAGTTTGCTTCGAATTTTACAGTTTTATCAGGATTTACTAATTTAAAACAAATATTGCCTAACATCAGCGGAAATTGGCGAATTATGGTATAAATGACAGATGACGTTTAACACATACAAAACTTCCCCACTTGTTAAAAAATTCTGCTCTCAACTTCCCCTTCCTTTGGTTTATATTTCATAATTATCGAATAGTCTCCGTCAAATTAGATCAAGTGTCAAGTCTTATAAAATTTGTGTAAATTATTGACATTTTAGTGAAAACTTATAGTGCCTGAATAAGAACGAAAACATTTATCACCTACTTATACAAATATGGAAGTAATTTTCCGTAATTATTAAATCTATTTAGTAATATGTAGATGTTGACTCTACTTGATATCCTCTTAAATTTCTGGTAGTTAGTACAGACGTAGAACACAATTATATAACCTACTTCTTTACATACACAACTTTTAATTTTTGAAAGGTCATCATGTAAAATATTTTTGTTCATAATAGTTATAAAACTACAAAAACAAAAACACATATTTTTAAACATTTGAATAGCGGTCGGCTTTATTTAAATTAAGCTTGCATCATAAAATTACCAAAATTGCGCTAACATAACTTAAGTATTAATCAAACATTCAAGCATACATATATGTACAAAACTTTAATAATTTATAACGAACTTAAATAATCTACTTTAGGAACTTTCAGTCTTTTATAAATTGGTTCTAATTGCTATAATACTTTTTCATAATATRAGCGACTTATATTTAGTCAACTTCCTCGACTGTTGGTCCACCGTAATTACCAGGTTGTGGTTGTGAACTAGCACCTCCTGTTTGCTGGTGCATCTTTGTCATAAT
>NW_017537301.1:1391981-1394347 GCF_001853355.1 Bactrocera latifrons
ATCAAACACTGTGTTCTTTGGGTTCATGGCAACTTGATTCTTCGCAGCGTCACCAATAAGCCGCTCCGAGTCTGTGAACGCCACATAGATGGGTGTTGTGCGATTACCTTGATCGTTCGCTATGATTTCCACTTTTCCGTGTTGGAATACTCCTACACACGAGTATGTTGTTCCCAAATCTATTCCAATTGCAACCATTTTAATTGCTTTCTTGTACTATTTAATATTTCAATTAAACTTATTTATTATTAACTCTCAATAATATTCTTAAATTGCTTCTTATGCACTTGGTAAAAAGTTGTTTGTATTCCGTTTTGTTTGCTAAATGACTTTAGCTAAGTTTGTTTTGTTTATTCGCTTTGACTTTTCAATTGAATCTATGCGAAGGAGAGATTTTCGGCCGGTATTTATATAAAGTCAGCCGGAGAGAGAATTTTCGAGAACAGATTTCTTGATGTTTCTGGAAATGTGTATACACCATTCGCTACTCGCAATTGAGAAAAACGATAAAGCGTTGTAAAATATGTTGCCAGGAGGAATCTAGAACACTGTAGTTCCAAAGATTTTAATGACGCTATCTATAACTACAAAATTTTTCACAAAGAACAAATTCTGTAAACCTTTAGGGTGAAATGAAATTGCTGAAAAAAGCATATAACGTATGCAATATACAAATAATCGAAATAATTAAAATCAATAGTGTTTGTTTATATGTTGAAAAATTTACAACTATTGTCTGTTGAATCTCTCTGACAGTTCGAGAGTCTACCATTGATGGTTGCCTCTTTCAGTTAATAAAGAGTGTATGAAAGAGTAGTTCTCTCATAAAATTGTTAGTATGAAATAAATTTACTAGGAATGAAATATTTTTCTCGGCGGTAATAATTGATGAGTAGTTGCTTTATAGCATTTACTACTTAAACGTAATGCTATATGAAAACTTCATAATATTTTTATTGAACGAGTTATTTTGCTGATTTGTCTAGATTTATGTAGTTGGGGGAAATTTTTGCTAATTTTGTGATTGTCAAATTTGTAGCTAGAAATCTATTGACTGTTTCGTGGATAACCGGTTGCGTCCGAATCAGTTGTACATTTCGGAATAGAGTAGCATACTCTACCGGTGGACGAGAACAAAATCGTATGATGTAGATCGGCTTAAAATTTATATCCATCATCGGAAATATACGATTAAAACTATTAAGCAAATCTATACAAATACATATGTATGTATATTCAGTAATGTTGATTTATACCAAATCGAATGTGGTCGTTTGCATCACGATAATGATCGGATATATACCAAATTTTAGATTTCTAACGATTTTGTAGACATAGTTCACATTTATCAAAAACGATAATTTATAGTCCTATTCCACTTTCTTTCATAAACGGGTATTACTGCTCTTTTAAAAATCAGCGTTGCGCAATATTTATGTCGCTTTGTAAATACGGTAGGTCAACTGTTTTATATCAAATCATATAAAACTTAATTTGTATTTCCCTTTTCATTACGTTAAATTTTATTTATTAATAAACATTTCTACATTATTTATTCCTCGCCTCCATTCTCTAACTATATTTAACAAAATGTGATTGAACTTTTGTTTGTTTATTTGTTTGATTATATAGCTAATGTTGAATTTAAATATAACATTATGGCTCTTTTTCGTACTGATACCCTCCGTTCTCATTTCCCAAAAATACATTTGTACATACATACATATATTTGAATAAGCGTTCCCGATTGAAAAGAGGAGGAGATAGTCCTCTCCAACTTTAGAACAGTTTCTACTTTTCTCTTCCCAATAATTGCACCCTTTTGACGACAGCTGTCGCATTTTAAGCGAACAGCTCATAGACATTTCGAGAAATGTCAAGAAATCTGTTCTCGAAAATTCTCTCTCCGACTGACTTCATATAAATACCGGCCGAAAATTTCTTCTCGGCATAGATTGAATTGAAAAGTCAAAGCGAATAAACAAAACAAACTTAGCTAAAGTCATTTAGCAAAACAAAACGCAATACAAACAACTTTTTACCAAGTGCATAAGAATCAATTTAAGAATATTATTGAGTGTTAATAATAAATAAATTTAATTGAAATATTAAAAAGTACAAGAAAGCAATTACAATGGTTGCAATTGGAATAGATTTGGGAACAACATACTCGTGTGTAGGAGTATTCCAACACGGAAAAGTGGAAATCATAGCGAACGATCAAGGTAATCGCACAACACCCAGTTATGTGGCGTTCACAGACTCGGAGCGGCTTATTGGTGACGCTGCGAAGAATCAAGTTGCCATGAACCCAAAGAACACAGTGTTTGATGCCAAACGATTAATTGGACGAAAGTATGATGATC